>NW_024581245.1:0-11867 GCF_017639235.1 Corvus kubaryi
GGAGCTGGGCTCTTCCTCAGCCTGCTGGGAGAAGGGTGAGTCCTTGCCTCTGTGGGTACGTGGTGGGGGGGCCGGTGGTGCTTGAGCTCTGCTGGAGGCCGCGGCGAGGGCAGCCCTGAGCTTTTTTGGGTGTTTTTGTTCCCCCTCCCAGTGTCTGTGGAGGCTGAGGGCCTCTCCTCCGTGCCAGCAGTGCAGAAGGAGATCTCCATAGAAGGCAAATGTTCTCTGTGGCTGGAGCATTGCCTCACGCCCGCCCAGCTCCTGCTCTGGTGCCTGGGCTGCCCAAACCTTTCTGTGCCCTTATCTGTACCTGCTCAAGCAGCTCTGGGAACGGCAGTCCTGGGGCAGGGGCTGGTTGTCCCAGTGGGAATCTCCATGCGGGGCCAGGGGCTCTCCCTGCTTTGCCTCAGGAGTCCCCATGGCTCCCTCGCCCCTGCGCTGGGGCACTCCAGAGCCCTCCCACGCATCGTCCCGCCCCGGGGATCAGTGTTTTCCTCTCTCCCCAGGGCTTCGAGGGCAGCACTGAACGAAAGCAAGGAAAAAAATTAGAAAAATAAAAAGGCAGGTCTAAAAATAGCCCCGCTGGCCACCGTGCCTGGGAATGGACTCGAGCGAGCGCTGCTGCTTGGGGCCATGACTCGCTGTGGGGCTGCGGGCTGCCCGCACCAGAGCAGGCCTGCCAGCCCCTTCCCATGGGATTCCCCCCGCCCGCTGCCCAGGCTCTTGCCTGCATCCCGGCTCCAGCCCCAGCTCTTCCCTGCTGGGTCTGTCCACATCTCGTCGCTCTGCTCACCTGAGCAGAAACACCCGGGAGAGCAGCGGGGCCTGGTGATGGGAGTGTGCAAGGCTTTAATTATAGAGCAGACTTTTTCCTGTTCTTCTTCTCTATTTTTTTTTTTTTAAAAAGCCTTTAGCACATGCATTAACATGGGCAGGCCATGAATAATTGACGCCTGGCTCTATTAAGCTCTTACACTGAAGTAGGTCACGTCTGCTCCGAGGGTCCCCGGGCATCCCTTGCCCGGCCGGAGCGAGGCCGGTGCCGGCGTGTGGACACACGTGTGTGCCCGGCCCGGCCGCGTGCGCGCTGCTCCGGCTGCTCCCGATGGGGTCCTGCTCAAAGGGACACTCTGGGAGGTGATTTGGGGACAGCCGGTGCCCCCAGAATATCCACAGCCCCAGACAGGATGAAGCTCTAGGTGCAGGGAAGCTCTGGGTGGGGCACGAGCTGTTGGCATCAGCAGGGAAAGGATGCAGTTCATGGCACCTTTGGTCCTTGTGCTGCCTGGGCGTGTCAGCCAATAGCCAAAGGACAAACCTACCAGGGAATAGAGAAGATGACAGTGAGGCTGGAAAAAATACAGGGGAAAGAGGCTGCTTTTGTCATGCTTTCATTTTACTCCTTACTGGAAACTCCCCCTATTTTCCTTGTTTTGAAGGTGGGACAAAAGATACATTTTGGAGCTTTGGACTCTTCTCTCCTGAACACGCTGTGCTCTGCCACGGCGTGTGGTCTGGGCGCTGAGGCAAGGTACACTTTGGGAATAGAAAATGCAGCTGTTGTGATGCAAAAGGGCCTCTCGACACGGCTGTGCCGGATAAGCTGCTCCTATTGGAGGTGATTAGACACAGTCACAGCCAGCCAGGGGGGCAGATCCAAAACTGTCCCTGCTGCAACCAGAGAGTTAGGAAGGGGTTCAGGTTATCTCACACCAGCGTTCATCCAGGGATGTACGGTCACAGGAGCTCCTGTCTCTGAGTCAGGAGCATCCCGCAGCGCTGATGCTCCCCTCACGTCCCACACACCTCTGCTGATGGTTAAGGGTCCCCAGATGCAGCTCAGTCACGTGGGTGACGATCGGTGCTTTCCTCCCATTTCTCTGGGAAATGCAATGAAGAACAATTCAAAGGGATTTTGTAAAGGATCAAAGCCCAGCGATTCCCATGGTCTGTGCCAGCACCGCTGCCACCATCCCCTTTCCTGTCCTGTCTCAGGCCGAAGCCTGTCATGGCTAGAGAGCATTTTGGACATCACTGATGACCTGCCTGTTGTTTGGCCATCGGGCAGAGAACAATGGCCACAGCTGTGAGGAAATATCTCAGAGAGCCCCAGCTTCTTTCTGCAGCAGGATTTAGCAGCTACTGCTCCCTGCTGATTTCCACAAATCATAGAATCACAGAATATTTTAGGTTGGGAAAGCCCTCTAAGACCATTGAGTTCATCCATTCCCCAGCACTGCCAGGTCCACCACTGAACCAACATTCCCAAGCACCACATCTTTGAACAGTTCCAGGGATGGGGACTCCACCACTGCCCTGGGCAGCCCCTTCCAATGCCTGACCACCCCTTCAGGGAACAAATTTTCCCCAACACTAGACCTAAACATCCCCTGGCACAGCTTGGGGTCTTTTGCTCTCATCCTGTCCCTGTTCCCTGCGAGCAGAGCCCGACCCTCCCCGGCTGCCCCCTCCTGTCAGGGACTTGTGCAGAGCCACAAGGTCCCCCCTGAGCCTCCTTTTCTCCAGGATGAGCCCCTTTCCAAGCTCCCTCAGCCGCTCCTGGTGCTCCACCCCTTCCCCAGCCCCGTTCCCTTCTCTGGACCTGCTCCAGCACCAAAATGTCATGAGGGGCCCAAAGCAGAACACAGAATGTGAGCTGCAGCAAAAAGCTGCATCTCATGCAGTGTTGCTGGGATTCCTCTGGCAAATATTTGTAGTCCACCCCCACGAGGGTGAGGAGCAGGTCTCCTGTGGTCAGGGAGCATCACATGCCTGTGGGGCTCCAGCTCATGGCATGTGGCCAGATAAAATGACTGGCTGAGATGTATAATGATGGACGAACTTGGTAGCCCCTCTGGAAGAGGCAGGTTGGGCTGGCAGGTGTACAAGCAGGCTCAGCCAGGCCTGAAATACCACCAGGAGGGCAGGAAGAGGTAGAGAATGCTGGACACCAAGCAGGGAGGAGACAACATTCGGGCTGCCTCATGATTCCTTATTACACAGGGCTCCCTCTCAGGAGTTTTGCTTGGATATCACCACACTCTCACAGCTCCAAAAATCCCTCTGCTCTCCCCCTGCCAAACACCTACTTGTTGAATTATTCCCTAACCCAGTAGCAAGTCTGTAGAGACTTGGAATTGGCATCCCAATCCCCCATGGAAAGACACAGGTGGTAAACAACGGATGGCACAGGGATCATGTAACAAAATACACCCCAAAAATAACTTAGGGAAAGGTGAGGGGTGCCGGGTCCCACCCCCAAAGTGACGGATGACATCCCAGAGGGGCCTTGGGAGTCAACGGGGCCTTGTGCTGCTGCGATGGGATCCTGAGGGTTATTAATTACAGGAGGCACCTCCAGTGCAATTCAGGAATACAGGGTATCGGGTCAGATCCGCAAAGAACAAAAGCTGCTCTGAGCCAGTCCGGCTTTAACGGCGCTGTTATCTGGGATAGTGCGATGAGAAATGTGCTCCCGGTCTGCGCTGCCACGACATGCACAGTTCAGCTGGAAAGCCAGGAGGTGGCATCCGAGACCTGAGCACGGACAACAAGGTCACCGCCAGCAGGAGCTCACCGGCAGCTCGGGACAGTGAGGAAACACGCACGCATTTTGTCATGCACCTTCTTCTCCTCCTTGGGATGGGGAGAGTGGAGATATTTTGGGAAAAGAAGCTCTGGATTAAGTTAATAGAGGAAAATGTTTTAATTTTTTCTGGTCAGCTACAGCGTTGTTATGAAAAATACACTGAATTTGAGCTGGGATGGGACGGGTGGGGGGAGTTGTTCACAGTCCACCCGGGCTGAGGTGGGACTATCACCACTTAGGCTGGTCCTGGCTTGTTCCAGCTGAGCCTGGGAATGCCCTGAGGCTGGAGCTGTCCCTCTTCTGGGTGCCTCTCCCATGCATAGCTCCTGGTATTACTCATTTAACTCAAAAAGAAGAAGCAATGTGCTGCCTTCTGTGATGACACAGCCATGACGCATTAGGCTCTCTACCCGTGCGGGCAGCGGGAGCCACCCGGGGGCACTGGGCAACCTGCGCGACTCCTTTGGCGAGGGAGCCTGAGAGGGGCAGGGGCACCACTGTCACCCGCGGTGTGTCGGGACAGACGGCAGATGGCACCGGGAGATTAGCCCGGGACAAGCTGGGATGCCCGAAGGGAGAAGAGGCCACTGCTGCACTTGCGGGTCTCAGCCCAGCGCAGGCAGGAGACCAAGAAGAACCAGCTGCAGCAGCCCCTGGAACACGGGAACACCAGAGCCTGATAAAAACATGGAAGGATCTCCAATTGCATCAGAATGTCCTGCTCTCCTGGTCTGGGGCGCTCAGATCAGGAGAAATCCCAGCTTTTCCTCTGGGATGCAGATGGGTTGGAGTCTCTAGAGTGTTTGTCCTGCTCTCCCGTTCCCTCCGGTTCCCGTGCTCCCTAGGCATGGCAGAGCATGCCTCATCTCCTGGGCTTCTTCAGGTGGGATTCAGCCGGTGGGCTTCATCCATTGGGCATCATCCCTGGGCTTTGTCCACTGGGCTTCACCTGCTGGGCTTAATTATGGCTGACACATTCCTTTCGTGCTCCTCTGGGTGCCAGGAGTGAGTGAGACCTCCTGAATCTCTCCTGGGTCTCCATGCTGCTCACCCAGGAGAGGAGTTTCAGCAGGCAAAGGGAGACTGCCAGCTTGTGCCAGCGTGTTAAAGCTGATGGCTGCTGCAGCAATTGCTGACTGTCAGGGCAGGCTGACACTGATGTGTTTCCATCACTTCCTCCCGCTGTCCTTGGCATCATGCTGAGGGCTGAGTCGGTTGCTCAGCGGTCTGTGGGTGACAACACGGTCCCCCTCACGGGACAGCTACAAGTGCTCTTCCCTCTCTGGTGGCAAAGACACCAAGACCTGCCCACCCCCAACTGGAGTCACTCAGAATGTGCTGGAGTCTCCTGGGGATCTGCCACCCTTAAGGATCATGAGCGAGGTTTTGGCAGACGAGCCTGATCCTTGCAAACGTCTGGGAAAGGCTGTCAGCTGCTCTGTGTCCCCAGTGCCTCCGGTGTCAGCCTGAGCTGGATCATTCTTCCCTCAGTAAGAAGCGTTATGGCTGCCCAGCTCCAAATATCTGCCGCCTCCTCCCTGCCAGCGTTGGCTCATCTCTGCCAATGCCCCCAGGAGGTCTCTGCACCAGTGGGTGACCCTGTGTGGCGTTTCCGAAGGCGCCTGCTGCCGCAGGTGGATGCCGACTGACTGATCCCGGCACCTTTCCTCGGGAACAAGCTCTGCCAGAGCAGACAGTCTGAGCCTTCCGTGTCACTTCCTCGTGCTCAGCTCAGCAGGGCCCCTGAAGGGCTGAGAAACGCCTGATAACACCCCGCACATCACAGCCAGCCACAGCTTCTCCTGCCCTCCTGCCAGACCTGCAGCTGTACCTCTGCTTCCCAAATCCCACCTGGATGTAACGAGGAAATATGGGGAAGGGGCTGGAGCAGCTGAGGGAGCTGGGAAAGGGGCTCAGCCTGGAGAAAAGGAGGCTCAGGGGGGACCTTGTGGCTCTGCACAAGTCCCTGACAGGAGGGGGCAGCCGGGGGGGTCGGGCTCTGCTGCCAGGGAACAGGGACAGGAGGAGAGGAAATGGCCTCAAGTCACACCAGGAGAGGCTTAGATTGGATATTAAGGAAAAATTTCTTCACTGAAAGGATGGTCAAGCCCAGGAACAGGATGCCCAGGGCAGTGGTGGAGTCCCCATGCCTGGAACTGTTCAAAGTTCTGTGTGGTGGTGGCACCTGGGTTTAATGGTGAACACGGCAGTGCTGGGGGAATGGTTGGACTTGATCATCTCAGAGGCTTTTCCCAGCCTAAATGATTCCGTAATTCTGTGATCCTGTTCCAGCCTTGCCTTTGTGCCCTGAGCACATTAAAATGCTGATGGACCAAACAGGGTAAAATTTGATTGAAGTTTAATTAAATACCCCTATTTTAGGTTGCCCCTCTGGTGTAGCACTTCGATGTGGGCTGGGAATCAGCAAGGAAATATTGCTTTTCCATGGAATTCGACACTTGTAGGCAGTTGCCTCTTCAGGTGCAATTTTTGGGAATTGAAGAGAAATTTTTCTCATGTGGATCAGCCTGGCTGTGCCAGTATCCTCCTGAAACCCAGTAAATGGCTTTGAACAGAGCATTTTGACATGGACCTACTTCCTTAATATTTACCAAGGAAAGGTTCACCTGGAAATCCAAGGGACCACCGTGCTTGTTGTCTTGGTTTCTTTTCAAAAAAAAAAAGAAAAAAAAAAAAAAGAAAAAAGCCAATTCTGAAAAATTTGTCCTTGCCACAGACCCCCAAAGTTCCAAGGCATCTCTTGGGAAAATGTGCTGAGTTCCTGGGATGGATCTGGCTTTATTAAGCTCATATGGAAAGCTTATATCCAATCTATGTAAAATACGATGTGGTGGTGGAACCTTAAAAATGATGTTAGCATTTAATGAAGGCTAAAAATCCTCTCTTTGCATTTAACAGTTTAAAATTATTATTTTTCATTTCTGATGGAGAGGGCCTGTGGCTGGGGAGCAGCCTTGTTGGGAAATGGGAGGAATTCCAGTTGGATACAAGGGCAAAAAATTTACATTGAGAGTGGCGGAGTGACTGGAGAGGATATGGAGCAGTGGAGAGGGGATGTCTTCATTCTTGGAGACCTCCAGAATTGCCTCCACCTCAAACTTTCCCTGTTTCTTGCAATTTAGGGGATGTTGCATGGGAGAGAGGTCTAAGAGAGGCTAAGCTGGTCTCAGGCCACAGTCAGTAGTCATTTATCACTCAATAAATGAGGATTAACAGATATTTTTCCTTAAAAAAAAAGGTTTCTAGGTAGAATGAAAAATATCTATTGTTTTAGGGATTCAGTGTATGACACTGAATGCAGACAATGTTTTCCAGAAGGTTTAAACCTTTCTGGAGTGTGTGAGCACTTCTTGGTGTTCTCTTCTCTTCATGCTTGCCCTTAAAACAAAACAGGAAGACAACTTCCTTTTAATCTGTATTCTTAGAAGAGGTTATTACAAAGAGACACACAAATCCCAAGCCATTACGCAAACCCTGGGTTTCTAAAGCAAGTCTGTTGTGGTGAAGAGAAAGGTGCTTTCCCAGCAGTGCGTGTTTGTGTATGGGATCAGAGCAAAGCTGCCATGCACAGAAGGTTCTTGAGCTAGAAACTGGAAGCAAATGCTGGTGACACTCACAGAAGCTGCTTTGGGGTGAACACTGGAAAAACAAGAGGTTTTCTCATGTTTTTCGCAGTGGAAATAATCAGAACAATGGGCTTTTCCTTTCTGGGCAAAGTTTTAGGCATGAATGTCAGACCTTGCAGCTCCAAGGACGGAGAGGGGCTGATCAAAGCCAACGTCAGGATGAGGAAGGGGAGAGTTGGGCTGAGCTGTTCAGGGTAAAAGCATCCCTGAGCCACAACATCGAGTGCTTTGTGCAGTGGACTGTGGAAAATAGTATTTTTATAACTACTTCCATTTAATTTCATGTCTCTTCCTCCCAGCATAGCCTTCCATGAATGAGGCAGAATGCAAGGCAGCATTTTGGGACAGTCCCAGAAGAAAAGCCAAATGGTGGAGCACTGCTAGGGGTAGTGAGGTACAGCATCTCCAGAGTCTGTGATGAGAGAGAGATGCAAGGAGAGGAGACATCTCCTCCCTGAGATAAAGGAGCAGGGATGGACACCTTTCCTTGGACAAGCTGTTCCACAAAACCATCCCAGAAAGAACAGAGGACTTGACTGGGGTGAACCAGCTCCATGTCAGCCCAGCAAACCATGTGGGGCCTGAGTTGTGCCCAGTAACTGATCTCAAGGATTGACACTCCTCAGAAATGCCACTGGTGTCAAGAAAGGGTTCGACAGTCTTTGTTTTGTGCTTGGAGAGATGTGCCTTGAGGTGCCCTGGCTTGCCCACGGAAATCCCACTGCTGCTCAAAGCAGAGCCTTTGGGCAAACCTAACCTGCTCAGTGGAAGTTCTGGGGCCAGAGGGACACACACGCTCATGTCCACAGAGTGCTCCTGAGTACACCTTCCTTTTCTCCCACGGATCCCAAAATCCTCCCAAAATCCTTCCACGGATTTTGGACTGATTTACATATATCCCTTCTCTCTGTGACTTGCATCCCGCTCTTTTATTCCTTTTCTAGGATCTTCTGCTACTCTGATATTTCTGGTCACTATTAAAACATGTGGGAGAAATGGGTCAGCTGGTTTGGATAATTTTGCAGATATTCCTCCAGGGAAGAGCAAATACAGACTTTACACCAGCTGTTTGTGGGCACACAGAGCAGGAGTTAGTCACAAAACAAAGCAGAGATTCTGTGGGTTATGACCATGACCCTGAACTCCACCAAATTCCTGGGTGACTCTTGCGTTCTGCACCCTGCCCTGGCATAGCCTGTCAGTCTCCACGTGACTCACACACCTATGGGATTTTCCAGGAAAGCACGCACAAAAAATTAGGTGGACACATTGCCCCAGTGCCAACACCAACCCCTGTCCCAGATCTGCCACTGCCATTCAGACAAAGCTTGTTTGCAGAGGAGTTTGATTGTGAGCTCTGTATTTCTGGGGACAAACACGCAGTGCAGAGGGACTGTCAGCCACTGTGCTCCTGTCCCACCTCAGGCTTGGGGACAGGGTGGTTGTCCTGCAGGGAACAGCCACCTCTCCCAGGAGGGGGGAACACACACACCTTCATGCTCTTCAAAATCTAGCACTTGGTCCCTAAACATTTGTCTCACAAGGACATTTCAAATGATTTCCTAAGTGGTGTTTTCCTGGGGACAGTTGTGTTAGTGTGTTACCATATTAATTGATGGGATGATATGAGGTGTCGTGCCTTATCATCAGGCAGACGTGAGAGCAGGGGTGGACAAGGAAGTCAGGGCTGAGGATGGCTTCTGTGGAAATCACAAATCTGAGTAGGCAAATAACTCCACGTTTAGTAAATACCTGACTGATGGAGTCATGGCATTTGTAGAAGAGGTGGAGGGAGCAGCGGCACGTACATGAAGGGATGGATGAAAGTCTTGATCCAGAACAGAACAATAATGCAAAAACTGATAATCAGTGGCCACAAAGGCTCCCAGGGCCCTTCTCCTGCCACTGGATCCTTTGATTATTATTTCAGAATCTAATCATTCCACGTGGAGCTATCCCATAGCATTACTGAGCTTCATTCTAATCTAGGTTGGGTGGCAGGTCACTGCCTTACACAGCCCTACCACTCAAGGTCCCTTTGGCTCAGAGGGGAGATAAGGCTGTCACAGGATGGTGGCTTTACAGCTGAGGTACAGTTACCACAGTTAGTACTGTAATAGCTGACTTACATTTCCAACTCTGTCAAAGGTGATGGTAGATCTTGGACAGGCACCTTAGAATTTTCTGCATCGGGAGAAAACACTTTGACCTAGTTGGTCAGAAATAGAATTGTGGCATTGGGATGTGTAAGAAGAAGCTCCAGAGCGACCCTGTTGAGAATCACAACACCTCCTAGGCAAACACAAGAGTCTTTTACAAGATAACTAAGGGGAGGGGAATAGGAGCATCTGCCTCCAATGTGAATGCTGCTTGAGCTCTGCGTGGAGATGGAGAGCTCATGCAGATGGAGAGATTTAGCCCAGGCTACAGAGAATTCAGCCCTTTGGGTGCATTTTGGACCAGGCAGAGCCTTACCCTGACATCTGAACTTACAGCAGCTGTTTGGCCACTCCACACAGGGTCCCCAGTACAACATCATCCTGAGGCTGCCCCAGGTGTGGGACTGCTGAAGGGTCACTGCAGGGAGCCCATGGGCCCAAGCATCGTCCTCCCCCTCCATGGGGGCGGGTGGGTGTGTGACCTGCAACACTGCTCTTTATTTTGGGGAGTTCATCCTCCAAGACATGGGGATGCATCTCCCTGAGGTCATGCCCCACTTCCTCACTGAGTTCGTTCTGAGGTGTTTCATAACTTGCACACAGGGAAAATACACACTGAGTTTGACCGCTGCAAGTGAACTGAGCTCTTTTCATGTCAACAAAGCACCCACCTCCTTACCTAGTGAGGCCACAACGATCCTGATCATTGACTAAACAGGCAAACATTTATTGTGGTTGAGTTAAAGCAAAGTGAAATGATTCTGGTAATAAGGATTATTGTGCAAGGTCACACCATAGCTGCGACAATCCCACAGCACTGCTCTTTTGTGCCTGGAGGAACGTGAACGGCCTCCCTGCCAGTAAAAGGTGGACACCCACACATGTAGGTGAAAGATAAAGGAATTAGGACTATGTGATAAGTGTGGTTTGTCTTTGGTTGGCAGTCAAAAGGGGTTGTCAGGCAATGCTGAAGGCAAACAAAGAGAAATGGACCATGGCAAGGTCTTCAAAACGTCTTTTAAAGGAGGATCTTGGAGGGTTTGTAGTAGCTAATGAAGTCCTCGTGGTCCTGAAGGAAGAGCAGGCCCAGCAGGCACAGGCAGCAAACTCTGGCAGAGAAAACATGGAAGTGTGAAGTGAATCTGATTCAGAAAGGAAGCAGGAAAGAGAACGGGAGAAAACTGAAGGCAAAGTGCTGACAGTCATGGCAGGGAGGAGCAGAAGAGCTGAAGGAACCAGTTCCTGCGCTCCAACAAGAAGACACTTTTTGCCCAAAGGCTGGCAAGGAACCAACACGAGAACCCAAAGGACTTGTATCATAGCAAGAGCCCTGAGCTCCCAGTGGAGCTCCCAGTCCATGCCTCCAGCATTTTTTCAGAGTCAGGGAACCCAGGTATCAGGCTGCACTGTGCTGGTAGAGCTGTGGGATTTCATGGTGAATCCCACGCAGAGAATTTGACTGGCAAGTCAAGTGTGGAGGCAAATACACCCTGAAAAGGAAAGGCACAAGCAGGCGCCTTGAGAAAACAAGCACATCCAGGAAGACACAGCTGTTCCCCACCTTTCCATAAAATGCAAATATTCCTGCTTCCATTCATGTGGTAAGAATTACACTGCTGTGTAAGCAATGAGTAAGGTGTTTTAAAAGAATGCATCAGTCTTCATGTGCATGGGAGGTGAAACATTTTTAGGGAAACTAAATTCATAGATATATCTATTCATGCAAGGAGGAGGACACAATAATACTAGAAACACAAGCTATTTTTAGCTGGTTCTGGCAATTTTACACAATAAATCCTGTATATTTTCTATTTTTCCAAGGAAGTCAACCTTGGAAAGCTTTCAGCTACAGAATGTTCTTAGAATGCTCTTCCCTCTGGTGACCAATGACAGGACCCAGGGAACAGCTGGAGCTGTGTCAGGGAAGGGTTAGGTTGGATATGAAGAAAAGGTTCTTCCCCCAGAGGATGGTTGGGCACTGAGCAGGATCGCCAGGGAATGGTCCCGGCCCCAAGGCTGCCAGAGCTCCAGGAGTGTCTGGACAACACTCTCAGGCACAGGCTGGGATTTTGGGGTGTCCCTGTGCAGGGACAGGACTTGGACTCGATGGTCCTTGTGGGTACCTTAAACCCAGGATATTCCATGATTCCATGATTCAGTGACACTGGAGGGGATAATCTATTTGAGATGTTTGTCAACTCCATTTGAGCAGAAAACCTCTTTTCCCCAAAACCCAGAATCCCTGAAATTTCCATTTTCCCCCCACCAATAAGCTATTTCTGCAGCTGAGATAACCACATTCCAATGGTGCCATGTCCAGGCAAGCCTTTTACTGAATGTTAGTCGAAGTGCAGGGTGCAGTGTTGTCATCAGCATGGCCTGGAGCTGGGGCTGAGGCCCTGACTGGGCCTGGAAGCAGCGGCAAGGGCTGGAGCTGGGGCTGGAGCAGGGGTGGGACTGGAACTAGAGCCG
>NW_024581246.1:0-11868 GCF_017639235.1 Corvus kubaryi
GGAGCTGGGCTCTTCCTCAGCCTGCTGGGAGAAGGGTGAGTCCTTGCTTCTGTGGGTACGTGGTGGGGGGGCCGGTGGTGCTTGAGCTCTGCTGGAGGCCGCGGTGAGGGCAGCCCTGAGCTTTTTTGGGTGTTTTTGTTCCCCCTCCCAGTGTCTGTGGAGGCTGAGGGCCTCTCCTCCGTGCCAGCAGTGCAGAAGGAGATCTCCATAGAAGGCAAATGTTCTCTGTGGCTGGAGCATTGCCTCACGCCCGCCCAGCTCCTGCTCTGGTGCCTGGGCTGCCCAAACCTTTCTGTGCCCTTATCTGTACCTGCTCAAGCAGCTCTGGGAACGGCAGTCCTGGGGCAGGGGCTGGTTGTCCCAGTGGGAATCTCCATGCGGGGCCAGGGGCTCTCCCTGCTTTGCCTCAGGAGTCCCCATGGCTCCCTCGCCCCTGCGCTGGGGCACTCCAGAGCCCTCCCACGCATCGTCCCGCCCCGGGGATCAGTGTTTTCCTCTCTCCCCAGGGCTTCGAGGGCAGCACTGAACGAAAGCAAGGAAAAAAATTAGAAAAATAAAAAGGCAGGTCTAAAAATAGCCCCGCTGGCCACCGTGCCTGGGAATGGACTCGAGCGAGCGCTGCTGCTTGGGGCCATGACTCGCTGTGGGGCTGCGGGCTGCCCGCACCAGAGCAGGCCTGCCAGCCCCTTCCCATGGGATTCCCCCCGCCCGCTGCCCAGGCTCTTGCCTGCATCCCGGCTCCAGCCCCAGCTCTTCCCTGCTGGGTCTGTCCACATCTCGTCGCTCTGCTCACCTGAGCAGAAACACCCGGGAGAGCAGCGGGGCCTGGTGATGGGAGTGTGCAAGGCTTTAATTATAGAGCAGACTTTTTCCTGTTCTTCTTCTCTATTTTTTTTTTTTTAAAAAGCCTTTAGCACATGCATTAACATGGGCAGGCCATGAATAATTGACGCCTGGCTCTATTAAGCTCTTACACTGAAGTAGGTCACGTCTGCTCCGAGGGTCCCCGGGCATCCCTTGCCCGGCCGGAGCGAGGCCGGTGCCGGCGTGTGGACACACGTGTGTGCCCGGCCCGGCCGCGTGCGCGCTGCTCCGGCTGCTCCCGATGGGGTCCTGCTCAAAGGGACACTCTGGGAGGTGATTTGGGGACAGCCGGTGCCCCCAGAATATCCACAGCCCCAGACAGGATGAAGCTCTAGGTGCAGGGAAGCTCTGGGTGGGGCACGAGCTGTTGGCATCAGCAGGGAAAGGATGCAGTTCATGGCACCTTTGGTCCTTGTGCTGCCTGGGCGTGTCAGCCAATAGCCAAAGGACAAACCTACCAGGGAATAGAGAAGATGACAGTGAGGCTGGAAAAAATACAGGGGAAAGAGGCTGCTTTTGTCATGCTTTCATTTTACTCCTTACTGGAAACTCCCCCTATTTTCCTTGTTTTGAAGGTGGGACAAAAGATACATTTTGGAGCTTTGGACTCTTCTCTCCTGAACACGCTGTGCTCTGCCACGGCGTGTGGTCTGGGCGCTGAGGCAAGGTACACTTTGGGAATAGAAAATGCAGCTGTTGTGATGCAAAAGGGCCTCTCGACACGGCTGTGCCGGATAAGCTGCTCCTATTGGAGGTGATTAGACACAGTCACAGCCAGCCAGGGGGGCAGATCCAAAACTGTCCCTGCTGCAACCAGAGAGTTAGGAAGGGGTTCAGGTTATCTCACACCAGCGTTCATCCAGGGATGTACGGTCACAGGAGCTCCTGTCTCTGAGTCAGGAGCATCCCGCAGCGCTGATGCTCCCCTCACGTCCCACACACCTCTGCTGATGGTTAAGGGTCCCCAGATGCAGCTCAGTCACGTGGGTGACGATCGGTGCTTTCCTCCCATTTCTCTGGGAAATGCAATGAAGAACAATTCAAAGGGATTTTGTAAAGGATCAAAGCCCAGCGATTCCCATGGTCTGTGCCAGCACCGCTGCCACCATCCCCTTTCCTGTCCTGTCTCAGGCCGAAGCCTGTCATGGCTAGAGAGCATTTTGGACATCACTGATGACCTGCCTGTTGTTTGGCCATCAGGCAGAGAACAATGGCCACAGCTGTGAGGAAATATCTCAGAGAGCCCCAGCTTCTTTCTGCAGCAGGATTTAGCAGCTACTGCTCCCTGCTGATTTCCACAAATCATAGAATCACAGAATATTTTAGGTTGGGAAAGCCCTCTAAGACCATTGAGTTCATCCATTCCCCAGCACTGCCAGGTCCACCACTGAACCAACATTCCCAAGCACCACATCTTTGAACAGTTCCAGGGATGGGGACTCCACCACTGCCCTGGGCAGCCCCTTCCAATGCCTGACCACCCCTTCAGGGAACAAATTTTCCCCAACACTAGACCTAAACATCCCCTGGCACAGCTTGGGGTCTTTTGCTCTCATCCTGTCCCTGTTCCCTGCGAGCAGAGCCCGACCCTCCCCGGCTGCCCCCTCCTGTCAGGGACTTGTGCAGAGCCACAAGGTCCCCCCTGAGCCTCCTTTTCTCCAGGATGAGCCCCTTTCCAAGCTCCCTCAGCCGCTCCTGGTGCTCCACCCCTTCCCCAGCCCCGTTCCCTTCTCTGGACCTGCTCCAGCACCAAAATGTCATGAGGGGCCCAAAGCAGAACACAGAATGTGAGCTGCAGCAAAAAGCTGCATCTCATGCAGTGTTGCTGGGATTCCTCTGGCAAATATTTGTAGTCCACCCCCACGAGGGTGAGGAGCAGGTCTCCTGTGGTCAGGGAGCATCACATGCCTGTGGGGCTCCAGCTCATGGCATGTGGCCAGATAAAATGACTGGCTGAGATGTATAATGATGGACGAACTTGGTAGCCCCTCTGGAAGAGGCAGGTTGGGCTGGCAGGTGTACAAGCAGGCTCAGCCAGGCCTGAAATACCACCAGGAGGGCAGGAAGAGGTAGAGAATGCTGGACACCAAGCAGGGAGGAGACAACATTCTGGCTGCCTCATGATTCCTTATTACACAGGGCTCCCTCTCAGGAGTTTTGCTTGGATATCACCACACTCTCACAGCTCCAAAAATCCCTCTGCTCTCCCCCTGCCAAACACCTACTTGTTGAATTATTCCCTAACCCAGTAGCAAGTCTGTAGAGACTTGGAATTGGCATCCCAATCCCCCATGGAAAGACACAGGTGGTAAACAACGGATGGCACAGGGATCATGTAACAAAATACACCCCAAAAATAACTTAGGGAAAGGTGAGGGGTGCCGGGTCCCACCCCCAAAGTGACGGATGACATCCCAGAGGGGCCTTGGGAGTCAACGGGGCCTTGTGCTGCTGCGATGGGATCCTGAGGGTTATTAATTACAGGAGGCACCTCCAGTGCAATTCAGGAATACAGGGTATCGGGTCAGATCCGCAAAGAACAAAAGCTGCTCTGAGCCAGTCCGGCTTTAACGGCGCTGTTATCTGGGATAGTGCGATGAGAAATGTGCTCCCGGTCTGCGCTGCCACGACATGCACAGTTCAGCTGGAAAGCCAGGAGGTGGCATCCGAGACCTGAGCACGGACAACAAGGTCACCGCCAGCAGGAGCTCACCGGCAGCTCGGGACAGTGAGGAAACACGCACGCATTTTGTCATGCACCTTCTTCTCCTCCTTGGGATGGGGAGAGTGGAGATATTTTGGGAAAAGAAGCTCTGGATTAAGTTAATAGAGGAAAATGTTTTAATTTTTTCTGGTCAGCTACAGCGTTGTTATGAAAAAAACACTGAATTTGAGCTGGGATGGGACGGGTGGGGGGAGTTGTTCACAGTCCACCCGGGCTGAGGTGGGACTATCACCACTTAGGCTGGTCCTGGCTTGTTCCAGCTGAGCCTGGGAATGCCCTGAGGCTGGAGCTGTCCCTCTTCTGGGTGCCTCTCCCATGCATAGCTCCTGGTATTACTCATTTAACTCAAAAAGAAGAAGCAATGTGCTGCCTTCTGTGATGACACAGCCATGACGCATTAGGCTCTCTACCCGTGCGGGCAGCGGGAGCCACCCGGGGGCACTGGGCAACCTGCGCGACTCCTTTGGCGAGGGAGCCTGAGAGGGGCAGGGGCACCACTGTCACCCGCGGTGTGTCGGGACAGACGGCAGATGGCACCGGGAGATTAGCCCGGGACAAGCTGGGATGCCCGAAGGGAGAAGAGGCCACTGCTGCACTTGCGGGTCTCAGCCCAGCGCAGGCAGGAGACCAAGAAGAACCAGCTGCAGCAGCCCCTGGAACACGGGAACACCAGAGCCTGATAAAAACATGGAAGGATCTCCAATTGCATCAGAATGTCCTGCTCTCCTGGTCTGGGGCGCTCAGATCAGGAGAAATCCCAGCTTTTCCTCTGGGATGCAGATGGGTTGGAGTCTCTAGAGTGTTTGTCCTGCTCTCCCGTTCCCTCCGGTTCCCGTGCTCCCTAGGCATGGCAGAGCATGCCTCATCTCCTGGGCTTCTTCAGGTGGGATTCAGCCGGTGGGCTTCATCCATTGGGCATCATCCCTGGGCTTTGTCCACTGGGCTTCACCTGCTGGGCTTAATTATGGCTGACACATTCCTTTCGTGCTCCTCTGGGTGCCAGGAGTGAGTGAGACCTCCTGAATCTCTCCTGGGTCTCCATGCTGCTCACCCAGGAGAGGAGTTTCAGCAGGCAAAGGGAGACTGCCAGCTTGTGCCAGCGTGTTAAAGCTGATGGCTGCTGCAGCAATTGCTGACTGTCAGGGCAGGCTGACACTGATGTGTTTCCATCACTTCCTCCCGCTGTCCTTGGCATCATGCTGAGGGCTGAGTCGGTTGCTCAGCGGTCTGTGGGTGACAACACGGTCCCCCTCACGGGACAGCTACAAGTGCTCTTCCCTCTCTGGTGGCAAAGACACCAAGACCTGCCCACCCCCAACTGGAGTCACTCAGAATGTGCTGGAGTCTCCTGGGGATCTGCCACCCTTAAGGATCATGAGCGAGGTTTTGGCAGACGAGCCTGATCCTTGCAAACGTCTGGGAAAGGCTGTCAGCTGCTCTGTGTCCCCAGTGCCTCCGGTGTCAGCCTGAGCTGGATCATTCTTCCCTCAGTAAGAAGCGTTATGGCTGCCCAGCTCCAAATATCTGCCGCCTCCTCCCTGCCAGCGTTGGCTCATCTCTGCCAATGCCCCCAGGAGGTCTCTGCACCAGTGGGTGACCCTGTGTGGCGTTTCCGAAGGCGCCTGCTGCCGCAGGTGGATGCCGACTGACTGATCCCGGCACCTTTCCTCGGGAACAAGCTCTGCCAGAGCAGACAGTCTGAGCCTTCCGTGTCACTTCCTCGTGCTCAGCTCAGCAGGGCCCCTGAAGGGCTGAGAAACGCCTGATAACACCCCGCACATCACAGCCAGCCACAGCTTCTCCTGCCCTCCTGCCAGACCTGCAGCTGTACCTCTGCTTCCCAAATCCCACCTGGATGTAACGAGGAAATATGGGGAAGGGGCTGGAGCAGCTGAGGGAGCTGGGAAAGGGGCTCAGCCTGGAGAAAAGGAGGCTCCGGGGGGACCTTGTGGCTCTGCACAAGTCCCTGACAGGAGGGGGCAGCCGGGGGGGTCGGGCTCTGCTGCCAGGGAACAGGGACAGGAGGAGAGGAAATGGCCTCAAGTCACACCAGGAGAGGCTTAGATTGGATATTAAGGAAAAATTTCTTCACTGAAAGGATGGTCAAGCCCAGGAACAGGATGCCCAGGGCAGTGGTGGAGTCCCCATGCCTGGAACTGTTCAAAGTTCTGTGTGGTGGTGGCACCTGGGTTTAATGGTGAACACGGCAGTGCTGGGGGAATGGTTGGACTTGATCATCTCAGAGGCTTTTCCCAGCCTAAATGATTCCGTAATTCTGTGATCCTGTTCCAGCCTTGCCTTTGTGCCCTGAGCACATTAAAATGCTGATGGACCAAACAGGGTAAAATTTGATTGAAGTTTAATTAAATACCCCTATTTTAGGTTGCCCCTCTGGTGTAGCACTTCGATGTGGGCTGGGAATCAGCAAGGAAATATTGCTTTTCCATGGAATTCGACACTTGTAGGCAGTTGCCTCTTCAGGTGCAATTTTTGGGAATTGAAGAGAAATTTTTCTCATGTGGATCAGCCTGGCTGTGCCAGTATCCTCCTGAAACCCAGTAAATGGCTTTGAACAGAGCATTTTGACATGGACCTACTTCCTTAATATTTACCAAGGAAAGGTTCACCTGGAAATCCAAGGGACCACCGTGCTTGTTGTCTTGGTTTCTTTTCAAAAAAAAAAAGAAAAAAAAAAAAAAGAAAAAAGCCAATTCTGAAAAATTTGTCCTTGCCACAGACCCCCAAAGTTCCAAGGCATCTCTTGGGAAAATGTGCTGAGTTCCTGGGATGGATCTGGCTTTATTAAGCTCATATGGAAAGCTTATATCCAATCTATGTAAAATACGATGTGGTGGTGGAACCTTAAAAATGATGTTAGCATTTAATGAAGGCTAAAAATCCTCTCTTTGCATTTAACAGTTTAAAATTATTATTTTTCATTTCTGATGGAGAGGGCCTGTGGCTGGGGAGCAGCCTTGTTGGGAAATGGGAGGAATTCCAGTTGGATACAAGGGCAAAAAATTTACATTGAGAGTGGCGGAGTGACTGGAGAGGATATGGAGCAGTGGAGAGGGGATGTCTTCATTCTTGGAGACCTCCAGAATTGCCTCCACCTCAAACTTTCCCTGTTTCTTGCAATTTAGGGGATGTTGCATGGGAGAGAGGTCTAAGAGAGGCTAAGCTGGTCTCAGGCCACAGTCAGTAGTCATTTATCACTCAATAAATGAGGATTAACAGATATTTTTCCTTAAAAAAAAAGGTTTCTAGGTAGAATGAAAAATATCTATTGTTTTAGGGATTCAGTGTATGACACTGAATGCAGACAATGTTTTCCAGAAGGTTTAAACCTTTCTGGAGTGTGTGAGCACTTCTTGGTGTTCTCTTCTCTTCATGCTTGCCCTTAAAACAAAACAGGAAGACAACTTCCTTTTAATCTGTATTCTTAGAAGAGGTTATTACAAAGAGACACACAAATCCCAAGCCATTACGCAAACCCTGGGTTTCTAAAGCAAGTCTGTTGTGGTGAAGAGAAAGGTGCTTTCCCAGCAGTGCGTGTTTGTGTATGGGATCAGAGCAAAGCTGCCATGCACAGAAGGTTCTTGAGCTAGAAACTGGAAGCAAATGCTGGTGACACTCACAGAAGCTGCTTTGGGGTGAACACTGGAAAAACAAGAGGTTTTCTCATGTTTTTCGCAGTGGAAATAATCAGAACAATGGGCTTTTCCTTTCTGGGCAAAGTTTTAGGCATGAATGTCAGACCTTGCAGCTCCAAGGACGGAGAGGGGCTGATCAAAGCCAACGTCAGGATGAGGAAGGGGAGAGTTGGGCTGAGCTGTTCAGGGGTAAAAGCATCCCTGAGCCACAACATCGAGTGCTTTGTGCAGTGGACTGTGGAAAATAGTATTTTTATAACTACTTCCATTTAATTTCATGTCTCTTCCTCCCAGCATAGCCTTCCATGAATGAGGCAGAATGCAAGGCAGCATTTTGGGACAGTCCCAGAAGAAAAGCCAAATGGTGGAGCACTGCTAGGGGTAGTGAGGTACAGCATCTCCAGAGTCTGTGATGAGAGAGAGATGCAAGGAGAGGAGACATCTCCTCCCTGAGATAAAGGAGCAGGGATGGACACCTTTCCTTGGACAAGCTGTTCCACAAAACCATCCCAGAAAGAACAGAGGACTTGACTGGGGTGAACCAGCTCCATGTCAGCCCAGCAAACCATGTGGGGCCTGAGTTGTGCCCAGTAACTGATCTCAAGGATTGACACTCCTCAGAAATGCCACTGGTGTCAAGAAAGGGTTCGACAGTCTTTGTTTTGTGCTTGGAGAGATGTGCCTTGAGGTGCCCTGGCTTGCCCACGGAAATCCCACTGCTGCTCAAAGCAGAGCCTTTGGGCAAACCTAACCTGCTCAGTGGAAGTTCTGGGGCCAGAGGGACACACACGCTCATGTCCACAGAGTGCTCCTGAGTACACCTTCCTTTTCTCCCACGGATCCCAAAATCCTCCCAAAATCCTTCCACGGATTTTGGACTGATTTACATATATCCCTTCTCTCTGTGACTTGCATCCCGCTCTTTTATTCCTTTTCTAGGATCTTCTGCTACTCTGATATTTCTGGTCACTATTAAAACATGTGGGAGAAATGGGTCAGCTGGTTTGGATAATTTTGCAGATATTCCTCCAGGGAAGAGCAAATACAGACTTTACACCAGCTGTTTGTGGGCACACAGAGCAGGAGTTAGTCACAAAACAAAGCAGAGATTCTGTGGGTTATGACCATGACCCTGAACTCCACCAAATTCCTGGGTGACTCTTGCGTTCTGCACCCTGCCCTGGCATAGCCTGTCAGTCTCCACGTGACTCACACACCTATGGGATTTTCCAGGAAAGCACGCACAAAAAATTAGGTGGACACATTGCCCCAGTGCCAACACCAACCCCTGTCCCAGATCTGCCACTGCCATTCAGACAAAGCTTGTTTGCAGAGGAGTTTGATTGTGAGCTCTGTATTTCTGGGGACAAACACGCAGTGCAGAGGGACTGTCAGCCACTGTGCTCCTGTCCCACCTCAGGCTTGGGGACAGGGTGGTTGTCCTGCAGGGAACAGCCACCTCTCCCAGGAGGGGGGAACACACACACCTTCATGCTCTTCAAAATCTAGCACTTGGTCCCTAAACATTTGTCTCACAAGGACATTTCAAATGATTTCCTAAGTGGTGTTTTCCTGGGGACAGTTGTGTTAGTGTGTTACCATATTAATTGATGGGATGATATGAGGTGTCGTGCCTTATCATCAGGCAGACGTGAGAGCAGGGGTGGACAAGGAAGTCAGGGCTGAGGATGGCTTCTGTGGAAATCACAAATCTGAGTAGGCAAATAACTCCACGTTTAGTAAATACCTGACTGATGGAGTCATGGCATTTGTAGAAGAGGTGGAGGGAGCAGCGGCACGTACATGAAGGGATGGATGAAAGTCTTGATCCAGAACAGAACAATAATGCAAAAACTGATAATCAGTGGCCACAAAGGCTCCCAGGGCCCTTCTCCTGCCACTGGATCCTTTGATTATTATTTCAGAATCTAATCATTCCACGTGGAGCTATCCCATAGCATTACTGAGCTTCATTCTAATCTAGGTTGGGTGGCAGGTCACTGCCTTACACAGCCCTACCACTCAAGGTCCCTTTGGCTCAGAGGGGAGATAAGGCTGTCACAGGATGGTGGCTTTACAGCTGAGGTACAGTTACCACAGTTAGTACTGTAATAGCTGACTTACATTTCCAACTCTGTCAAAGGTGATGGTAGATCTTGGACAGGCACCTTAGAATTTTCTGCATCGGGAGAAAACACTTTGACCTAGTTGGTCAGAAATAGAATTGTGGCATTGGGATGTGTAAGAAGAAGCTCCAGAGCGACCCTGTTGAGAATCACAACACCTCCTAGGCAAACACAAGAGTCTTTTACAAGATAACTAAGGGGAGGGGAATAGGAGCATCTGCCTCCAATGTGAATGCTGCTTGAGCTCTGCGTGGAGATGGAGAGCTCATGCAGATGGAGAGATTTAGCCCAGGCTACAGAGAATTCAGCCCTTTGGGTGCATTTTGGACCAGGCAGAGCCTTACCCTGACATCTGAACTTACAGCAGCTGTTTGGCCACTCCACACAGGGTCCCCAGTACAACATCATCCTGAGGCTGCCCCAGGTGTGGGACTGCTGAAGGGTCACTGCAGGGAGCCCATGGGCCCAAGCATCGTCCTCCCCCTCCATGGGGGCGGGTGGGTGTGTGACCTGCAACACTGCTCTTTATTTTGGGGAGTTCATCCTCCAAGACATGGGGATGCATCTCCCTGAGGTCATGCCCCACTTCCTCACTGAGTTCGTTCTGAGGTGTTTCATAACTTGCACACAGGGAAAATACACACTGAGTTTGACCGCTGCAAGTGAACTGAGCTCTTTTCATGTCAACAAAGCACCCACCTCCTTACCTAGTGAGGCCACAACGATCCTGATCATTGACTAAACAGGCAAACATTTATTGTGGTTGAGTTAAAGCAAAGTGAAATGATTCTGGTAATAAGGATTATTGTGCAAGGTCACACCATAGCTGCGACAATCCCACAGCACTGCTCTTTTGTGCCTGGAGGAACGTGAACGGCCTCCCTTCCAGTAAAAGGTGGACACCCACACATGTAGGTGAAAGATAAAGGAATTAGGACTATGTGATAAGTGTGGTTTGTCTTTGGTTGGCAGTCAAAAGGGGTTGTCAGGCAATGCTGAAGGCAAACAAAGAGAAATGGACCATGGCAAGGTCTTCAAAACGTCTTTTAAAGGAGGATCTTGGAGGGTTTGTAGTAGCTAATGAAGTCCTCGTGGTCCTGAAGGAAGAGCAGGCCCAGCAGGCACAGGCAGCAAACTCTGGCAGAGAAAACATGGAAGTGTGAAGTGAATCTGATTCAGAAAGGAAGCAGGAAAGAGAACGGGAGAAAACTGAAGGCAAAGTGCTGACAGTCATGGCAGGGAGGAGCAGAAGAGCTGAAGGAACCAGTTCCTGCGCTCCAACAAGAAGACACTTTTTGCCCAAAGGCTGGCAAGGAACCAACACGAGAACCCAAAGGACTTGTATCATAGCAAGAGCCCTGAGCTCCCAGTGGAGCTCCCAGTCCATGCCTCCAGCATTTTTTCAGAGTCAGGGAACCCAGGTATCAGGCTGCACTGTGCTGGTAGAGCTGTGGGATTTCATGGTGAATCCCACGCAGAGAATTTGACTGGCAAGTCAAGTGTGGAGGCAAATACACCCTGAAAAGGAAAGGCACAAGCAGGCGCCTTGAGAAAACAAGCACATCCAGGAAGACACAGCTGTTCCCCACCTTTCCATAAAATGCAAATATTCCTGCTTCCATTCATGTGGTAAGAATTACACTGCTGTGTAAGCAATGAGTAAGGTGTTTTAAAAGAATGCATCAGTCTTCATGTGCATGGGAGGTGAAACATTTTTAGGGAAACTAAATTCATAGATATATCTATTCATGCAAGGAGGAGGACACAATAATACTAGAAACACAAGCTATTTTTAGCTGGTTCTGGCAATTTTACACAATAAATCCTGTATATTTTCTATTTTTCCAAGGAAGTCAACCTTGGAAAGCTTTCAGCTACAGAATGTTCTTAGAATGCTCTTCCCTCTGGTGACCAATGACAGGACCCAGGGAACAGCTGGAGCTGTGTCAGGGAAGGGTTAGGTTGGATATGAAGAAAAGGTTCTTCCCCCAGAGGATGGTTGGGCACTGAGCAGGATCGCCAGGGAATGGTCCCGGCCCCAAGGCTGCCAGAGCTCCAGGAGTGTCTGGACAACACTCTCAGGCACAGGCTGGGATTTTGGGGTGTCCCTGTGCAGGGACAGGACTTGGACTCGATGGTCCTTGTGGGTACCTTAAACCCAGGATATTCCATGATTCCATGATTCAGTGACACTGGAGGGGATAATCTATTTGAGATGTTTGTCAACTCCATTTGAGCAGAAAACCTCTTTTCCCCAAAACCCAGAATCCCTGAAATTTCCATTTTCCCCCCACCAATAAGCTATTTCTGCAGCTGAGATAACCACATTCCAATGGTGCCATGTCCAGGCAAGCCTTTTACTGAATGTTAGTCGAAGTGCAGGGTGCAGTGTTGTCATCAGCATGGCCTGGAGCTGGGGCTGAGGCCCTGACTGGGCCTGGAAGCAGCGGCAAGGGCTGGAGCTGGGGCTGGAGCAGGGGTGGGACTGGAACTAGAGCCG
>NW_024581247.1:0-17618 GCF_017639235.1 Corvus kubaryi
TGGGGCTGGAGCAGGGATGGGACTGGAACTAGAGCCGGGGCTGGAGCAGGGGCTGGAGCTGGGGCTGGACCCAGGGCCTGAAGCTGGGGCTGGGGGAGCGGTGGCTGCAACTGGGGCTGGAACTGGAGCTGGGGCCGGGCCTGGAGCTGGAGCTGGGCCTGGCGCCGGGGTCGGGGCTGAGGCTGGAACTGGAGCAGGGGCTGAGGCCCGGAATGGGAACTGGAGATGGGGCCTGGAACTGGAGCTGGGGGCCCTGGGCCCGGCAGAGAGCCTGGAGCTGGAGCTGGAGCTGGGCCTGGCGCTGGCATCGGGGCTGGAGCCGTGCCTGCCGCCGGCCGTACCCGCTCGGTGCCCGGGGGCGGCGCCGGGCCCGGCGGGCGGGCGGGGGCGGCCCCCCCAGCGGCGGCGGCCCTTGGACCCGGGTCCGCGCCGAGCTGAGCCATGGCGGCACCGGGGCAGAACGTGGCCGTGGTGGTTCACCGAGCCGGGGACCTGCGGCTGGTACGGCCGGGAGGAGCCGGGGCCGGGCGGGGGCCGCGCTCGGAAGGCGGCGGGGCGGGGGCGGCTCCCGGGGCCTGGGGCTGAGCCCGCGGCACTGGGGGCGTCCGGCAGCCCCGGCTCCCCCCGGCCCCGGGTGACCGTGAGCCGGCCCCCGGCTGGGAGCGGGGACGGGCCGCGGCTGCCCCATGGCAGGGCGGTGACCAAATTCGGGGGTGTCCCGTGGCTGGGGGGTGGCCGGGGGGGCGCGGGGGCCCGGATTCGGGGGTGTGCCGTGCATGGCTGGGCCCCCCCATCCCCTCTGTGGGGAAGCCTGTGACCGCTCCGGGCTCTTCACAACGTTACGGGGAATGATCCGGACAGGGAAAAAAAAATGCACCAGCCCTCGTGTGCCTGGGAGGTGTAACATTTTTACAAGGGAAATAAATTCATAGATACGCTCATTCCCGCAAACGGAAAGGATGCAACAGTATCAGAAGCATGGTCTATTTTTAGCTGGTTCTGGCAACTTTGCATGTCCTGTCCTGTACATTTTTTGCTTTTCCAGTCTTGGAAAGGTTTCAGCTGCAGAATGCTCTTAGGGGTCACAGGAGGGGATAATCTTAAGATCTTTGCCAGCTCCGTTTTGGTGGAAAACCTTTTAACCCTGAAACCCAGAACCCCCCCCCCCCCCCATTTCCCCCCCACCCCTGCGATTAGTCATTCTCACACCTGAGATAGGCGCTCCCAGGGAGCAGGGGTGGAGGGTGGTTGTTGCTTCTCTGGGCTCTCAGAGCCCAGGTGAGCAGCAGGACAGAGGGTTTAGGGGGAGCAGGTGCTGGAGGACCCTCCCGGACGGAGGGAGCTTTTATTTTCTACTTTTTTACTACTTTAGGCTCATTCTGCTTCTCTGGCTGCTAATGCTCGGCTCTTCCTGGATGCTGAATCACCATGGCACTGCTGGAGAGCCATCTTCCAGTTTGGCAAGTGCCAAAGGGAGGAAGGAAGATTTCCATGGGCAAACACTGGCAGGCACCAATGTTCTGTACACAGAGTCCTGGCAGGAGGGCTCTCAGGAGCACTCAGACTTTGGATACATGCCTTGTTTGGGGGTGATTACCAGGGAAGCGGTTGATTTTTTACCATTCCCGCCCAGCTCAAGCAACACGTGCAACATCTGTGTTGCTGGGCTCTAAACACCCAGATGTGTGAGTTTTCCTTGGATATTTGTAGTGCTGGAGACCTTAGAGCTGGTCACCAGTGCCCTCCTGCATCTCTGGCAGCACCCTGTGTGATCCTCCTGGGCTTCCCTGAAGTTCCTTTCCACGATGTGGATGGTGCTAGCTGTATTGACCCACTGGTCACAGTAATCTCAGCACTGGACTCTGAACTTGTTATTTGTTATTGATACCCAAGGTTGGGTGACACCATCTTCCCGTAATTCCCGCACCTTTCTTGATTCCTGGACATGTTTCTCATGGGCAGAGTCGCTGTGGTCCCTGTGCCATGTGAAAATGTGTTTGCTTTGTTTTTGTTGACTCTCCTCTTGTCCTTAGGTAGTTGCACAGGTTCCTCTTTGCTGCCCATTGAGGATTTATTTGTTTTATACTTGTACTATGGCCTCCCTTTCCATGTCTCCTTTCACTGAAAATGCTTGCTGTGTTTACTTTACCACCATTTCTGAACTTCGCAGTGAACAACAGAGAACAAGCAGAACTTGTGTCTTTGGTGTTCTCCACTTTGGTCACTCCTATTTTCTCCAATTCAGGCTGGAGGACTCACTTCCCACCAAGATATCTGGGTTTTTTGGGCACAGTTGTTATTGCCAGAAAAAAAAAAAAAAAAGTGTTTTTGGTTTTATTTCACACACACACACACACACTCTTTTCAGCTAGAAGTTGGCTTTGTCTCTCACCATGGACTTTCTGTTTGGTCTGAGGTGGTCTGTACCTCTGGTGTGTCACCAGATCCTGTGATTATCACATTTTCTATAGAAGAGGTTACATCTAGATTGACCTCTTTTAGAAATAATGCTCTGGGCTGTGTCCTCAGTGGAACAAAACAAAGCCCCCACATAGAAAAATTGCAGATACAGGCCTGAACATGGAAAATTTCAGTTGGTTGAGTTGTATGAAAACATGTTTCCAGAGTTTGTCTTTCCCTGATGTTTAGAAGATTGACATACAAAATAGCAATTGTGGAATATGCTGGGATTTAAATAGTTAAAATGCAGAACAGAACTCCTCAAAGGCTGAGCAGCAAATGAATTTTTAAGAGTTTATTGTTGGTACTACTCTGGGGGGCTTTTCTTAGAGACATGATCCTCAGGGTGGGTATTGTATTGTCCTGATGTTGTAAAACCCAACAAAATTATTCCTTTGGCTTTTGAGGCAGCTGAGGGAGTTTGGTGAAGGCAAAAGCTCTGTGGACCTTTTGGGTGGAAGGGTAATATGGGCTACTTTTCTAACTCTGGTTTCCTCATTCATCCTGTAAAGAGGTGCCATGGCAATTACAAGAGAATGTGAGTGTTTACCTTATTAGGTATAAATCATTATGTATAAATTATTATGTAAAAATATTATGTATAAATTATGTATTACTGGCACAGGTTGGGGAGGCCCTGGCACAGGTTGCCCATAGAAGCTGTGGCTGCCCCATCCCTGGAAGTGTTCAAGGATGGGGCTTGGAGCAACCTGGGCTAGTGGAAGATACCCCTGCCCATGGCAGGGTATAGAATGAGATGAGCTTTAAGGTCCTTTCCTTCTGTGATTCAGTTATTCTATGATTATGTAGTAAAAAAGTTTTGTATTATTTAAGATAATAATATAAGCTTTACATAATAATAATAATAATAATAATAATAATAATAATAATTAAGGCTTTACAGAACAGGTGGTTCAGAATCTTCCCAGAAGATTACAGAAGGGGATTTTTTTTGTCAGCCAGTGGGATGGATGAAGGATTCAGCTGAAACTTGGGGCTGCTCCAGTGCAGGGAAATTTAGTATGTGCCTCTTGTCTGGGCAGGGAAAGGGAATTCACTGCAAAATAATTTGGCGAGTGGATTCACAAGCTGGCAGTGTGCCCGTGTTACTCCACTGGGCATGGAAAATGAGGGCAGCCTAGGAGCAGGCTCCGTGTGGCACAGCCGTGTCTTACGGAGCAGACAGAACCAAAAACCCTGTCTGCTTATGGATTTACCTGAGCTAACCAGGGCTAAGTTTCCACAGATATTCCCAGAGATATGAACAAGCAGCTAAATGCTTTTTTTTTCTTTTGTCCATAGGAAAACCGTCCAATCCCAGAACCAGGTCCCAATGGTAGGTCTACAGATGACTGATTCTGTCTGCTTTCTTTACTTCTCTCTTTGTTTTCTCATTCTCTTTTGCTGCTCCTAGATAATACAAAGTATTTCTGAGGAAGAAAATTATCCAAAAAAAGATTGTGTGACTGAAACAGATAATGCTGCTTTTCCAGCTGAAGAGCTGAAGCAGTCACAGATAAACCCCTTTATCTGGCTTTTTTGCTTCCTGTTCCATCAGTTTGGGTATGTCACAGTAAATGGCTCTTGGGACATGTCAGATGATCTTATGCAGGACTCAATATTAATAGGATGGGCATATGGGCTGATAGAAATTTGATTCACTAACTCTCCAGGGCTGAAATCATAGCTTAGGGAGAAGGAAAAATTAAATGGACTTGTTCTTTTATTCCTGCTTCAGCAATTATAACGTCCCTCTTAAATTGTATTATTTTGTTGACCGTATTTTTTATTGACATTAGCTTTTGTCTTACTCTATTTTAAGCCTTCTTGCTTTGTGAATCATTGCACAGTTTTGTATTTCAGCAGGTGGCTCATGAATGCGCCACTCTTCTAACGTGTGCACACACAATTCTGGTGTGTTGATTGAGTGCCAGTAAATTTGAACGTGTCGATACTGGCTTGGCCTTTGCCCTGGGGCCCAGGGACAGCCCACGTGCTACTGTCCCAGTGCCTAAGAAGGTCAGTTTTTCTACAAGGAACCTTCCCTCCTTTTCTGGCAGAGGTCCTGCTGCGCATGCATTCCGTTGGCATCTGTGGCTCTGACGTTCACTACTGGCAGCATGGTCGAATTGGGGATTTTGTTGTCAAGGATCCCATGGTGTTGGGCCATGAAGCTTCCGGGACTGTCGTAAAAGTGGGCCCAGGGGTGACTCATCTGAAACCAGGTATCTGGAACCAAAACCATCTGTTCCTTTTCCTCCTAATCAGTTCCCAAGGAAGTGTCGATAACAGGCTGTGTTCTGTTCTGTTTCGTAAGTTTATCTGAGGTTCTGAACTCACAGTATGACCTTCTCCTTCAAAAAGTGTCACTGCACTGCTGTTAGGCACCCATCTTGGCCACTAGATTATGGTAGCCTTGTCCTGGGATATCTTGAGCTGGTCTGGCTGTATTTTAATGCAGAGCAGAGTATATACTGGTACAAGGTGCCTTTTAAGGAAACTTGATAAAGCTTCAGAAACCACATCTGTAGCTCTTTCCAGCGACTTGCTGTGAGTGTTTCTTTTCTGTGTGTGTTCTTGAAGGAGCAAATGGCCTCCTACAGTGCAGAGGTCACTAGAGCAACTGCTCCAGGCCTGTGGTGGGACCTCCACAACTAGCTGTGCTCATGCATGTCCTAGAAAATGGACTGAGCAGGGAATTTTGCAAACTTTGCTGATGAGAGCAACTTAGGCAAGAGGATGTGGGGGAGAGCCAGGAAGAGTTACAGAGAGACCCAAGGGGTGCCAATGAGATGCAGGTGAGATTCAACACATACAAACACAAAGTGATGTTCACGACAGAAGAAACAAAACCAGCTTCATATCTAAAATGCTCTGCTGACCATCCCTGCTGAAGGGTGATGGCTCTGGCACTGTGCATAGGAGCATTGGCTCAGCAGCAGTGAAAATGCAAATCACTGGTAGGAAGGGGACAGAGACTCAGAGGATGTCAGTGCACATCTGGAACTCTGCATGCAGTTCTGGTCTCCTCCTTTCCAAAAGGATGTAAGACAAGTGAGAAAGGTTCAGAGGAGGACAAGGAAATAACGAGATGTGGAACAGCATCTCTGACGAATGTCCAAGTCAGGAACTTCAGCTGGGAGCTAGAGAGACAACTCAAGGATGTGAGGACTCATGGAGGGCTGGGAGAACAGGTTGCCCATTCTCTGGTTGCTCTGATGACTTGCGAGGCCACCTAAAGTCAGAGACTAGACAGGAGTAAGGGAATAAAGGTAGGTACTTATTTGAAAGGCCTTCAAAGGTACCCCCTGGGGAGTCCAGAGGCTACTGCTGAGATGGACCCCAAGATGGACAGCAGGTCACAAGTTCTTCACACTTTTATAGGTTTGGTTCATTTGCATATGAGGGTTAATTCTCCAATTAAAGTTTCAGTTAATGATGTAGTTTCCCCAAGCTTGCCCCCCCTTTTAGAGGCTTTGGTTTACATTTTGGGCCTAGGACGGTCTGAGTGTCCTTGGAGAGCAGGCCTGGAGAGGCTTTGTTATGTCTGCCTGGCATGAGAGAGCAGAAGTTAACAGGCTGCAAGAAACTTCAGAGTTACACACCAGGCAGTGCAGAATTTGAAAAATATGAAAGTTCAAACCTAAGGTATCAGCTCCAGCATCAGAGCAAGGCACAGTGAGGTGCAGCATTCACCTGAGATGTAGCAGACCATGTAGTTTACATGGTGGAAGGAGGAGGAGAAGCTGTTGAGTGTTACTGAAGACAAAAAAACCACTTGCAACTTGGGAGGCCTCACAGCTGCGTATCATATGAGGCTGGGAGAGTATTCAGTATGTGCTTGTCTGCCTCTGTCCTGTCAGACACCTGTTGTTGGCCAGCTCAGAGGGGATGCAGTGGCCTAGATGGCTCTTCTATGCTGCTTGGATATCCCCATGTCTGCCTGAAAGCCTGTTGGTGGAGAGCTTGGCTCAGAGGTTTAGCTCTGATTGGCTTCCTCTGCCAAATAAATGTGAGGCTTTGTGTCCCCTTGTGTACTTGCAAGTTGTACTGTGCTCACACTGTTTTCTCTAGTCCGTCCTGCTTTGTGACTGCAATGAAATAATTGCTCTTTGTCCTGCAGTGTGTGTCCTTCCAGCACCCTGAGCTATTCTGTTGTAGCACCAAGCTGTCTCTGTTCCCAGATACGTCATGCCAGGCTCCTGGGTGTTCTGCACCTTAAGCTTCCTTCCCTGTGAGGGTGGTGAGGCCCTGGCACAGGCTGCCCAGAGAAGCTGTGGCTGCCCCATCCCTGGAAGTGTCCAAGGCTGGGTTGGACAAGGCTTGGAGCACCCTGGGATAGTGGAAGGTGTCCCTGCCCATGGCAAGGAGTGGAACAAGCTGAGCTTTAAGGTGCCTTCCAACACAAGTACTTCCATGATTCTATGATTCCCAAGGAACAGCTCTTTCCAGCTGGGAGCGTGGTGGCTAGCTGAGCTCACCTGCCCTATCCTCAGTATTTCCTCTTCTGATTACTACAGATTCAGCAAACTATCTGGCCACAGTGTGATTGCCTGGGGACTGCCCTTTCATCTGCTGAGGTTGTCTGCAAGGCAGCTGGAGGGAGGTGTGTTCATGGCTGAACTTCCATCTGTGCCTCCGAAACACCTCCTCTTTCCAAGTACCTGGGAAGATCTGGGTGATGAGGCTGCTGTGGAGGGAGCATTGGGAACCAGCCTGGTGTATGCAGCAAGACCTTCCTCATGTCCCTCCTGCCTCTATGGTGCCAGTGTTCCTGTGGGTTTTGATGCTCCTCCTACCTGTGTGTCACCCTGTCCCTGACCCACTCTGTTTGCTTTCACCCTGGCAGGTGACCGTGTGGCCATCGAGCCGGGTGTCCCAAGGGAAGTGGATGAGTTCTGCAAAACCGGGCGCTACAACCTGTCCCCGACCATCTTCTTCTGTGCCACACCGCCCGACGACGGGAACCTGTGCCACTACTACAAGCACAGTGCCAGCTACTGCTACAAGTCAGTCCATGTTCTCTCCACAGGGAAATATACACTCCCCGGGGGGAGATTAGCTGCAGCAATCACCTCTTGGCCCTTTGGAGCACTCTTTATGTGATCCCAACAGGTTTTATTGCTTTCTGGTCCATAAATAACATGCCTAAGCTTGAATGGCAGCCACTTTGCAAAGGGTTTGTCAGGCAGGCGTAGTTTTTCCCCTCTGGTGCCAGACATAAACATTTCTTGCATGTCTCCTGGGATGTCACCACTGGTTTACCCTTTAATTATTTTCCTTTTCCCATTTGCTCCCTGTTCTTGGGTTTTTTCCTGTCTCTTTTTATATCCTTGCCTTCCTAGGCCAGTGCCTGAAGGTCTTTGTCTGGTTCTTTGAGCTGAGTTTTGCTGCTGCTTTTCAGGAAACACCAGGGTGACTGCTGACATCTCGCTCTGTCGTTTGAGACAAAGTCATCCCGCTTTGAGCAGAGCAGGAACAGAAAGCAGGGGCCCTGCTGAGCTGTTTTCTTGTGTGACTCTGAGTGTCCCCACTAAGCTACCAGCATTACACATCTGTTTTCATGTCCAGTTCAGCAAACTTGAGTATGTTACCAATTGTGGCAGCACTGACACATTTGCTTAGAAGCAAATCTGTGCTTAAACACTCTGGCAAATCATAGAATCCCAAAAGGGTTTGGTTTGGAAGGGACCTTAAAGATCATCCCATTCCACCCCCTGCCATGAGCGGGGACACCTTCTACTAAACCAGGTTGCTCCAAGTGTCATTCAGCCTGGCCATGGACACTTCCAGGGATGGGGCAGCTGCTCTGGGCACCCTGTGCCAGGTCCTCAAATACTCCAAGACCTGAAAACCCCTGTGCAACGTTATACCCACTTAAGTGCCTTTAACAAGGAGTTAAAAACAGCCCAAGTAGTGTCCCCCTGAGGCTGCTCTACCTGTGGAGCTTGTTCCTTTTCAGTGTGTGCAGAGCTGGTACTTCCATGAGCAGGAACACCCTTGGGATTGATCTTTGGTGTCTGCAGGGAAAGCGTTCAGGATTGGATCAGTCAGAAGGAGGCACTTGACTGCTCTTCTCCTGGGAGTCCTCAGGCAGGAAGCTTTCAAAACAGATACCAAGCAGCTGCTGGTCTGGATGGGATTAACATCTCACTGTCCAGACCCACTGTCATCGATTTCCTGTGTATCAAAATGACATTTTCTGACAGCATCACATGTTTTCGCTCGACAGGAAGTGGTTGGTTTGTAGCTGGCTTCTTCCAGGCTTTTCCTTTTTCTCTCCAATTTGAGAAAATATTACTTTGGCTATTTATTTTATTTTTAAGCCTTGGGATACAGAGCCTGGACATGATGCTCCCAGTTTCAGATCAGCAGTGCTGTGGCTGGCTCATGTAGAGCTGATTCCCTGGCATGCAGTCACTCTGCCAGCCCAGATTTGCTGAGAACAGATGATGGCTGAGCTCAGTGAGCTTTCTCACATTTGGGCAGTCATTGTGTGTCCTGCTGGTGGACAGACTCTGTGTTGGGTGCTCTGAGTAACTTGGTCATGCTGTGAAGCTGCCCTCCCCACTGACAGGGCGGTGCCCAAACCCAGCAGTAGCAAACGTGATGCCAAACTCTGTGACAACTGAACTTTTGGAGTTAGACCTTTAAAGCCTCCTGGAAATAAGGGACATGCAGATATGGTACAGCTGTCCTCCCTTAACCATCATTTCCATTTTTTTGGCTTCACATTGGCCTGGGTGAGATCTGACCTTGAGCTTCCCAGTGCTGTCAGAGACCCTCCTGGCAGGCACAGCTCCCAGAGCTGTGTGAGAGCCCACACTGGTGGCTTGCTGGTGGGCAGAGTTGTGGAGCTGAGATTTATTTCTTCCAGCAGTTCAGAAGGGTTTCACGTCCTCTCCTTTTGTCTGTCACTTATGTTGGCTGTGTTACAGGGCTGTTTTTGTCCAAAAGGTGTTTGATACCCACTGCACACATTGTCTCTGACTGCTGGGAGGGCTCATGCTGGGACCAGGCCACTTGTTGAAACACTTGGTACCTCAGGAGAGGAGATCCTGGATGTTACAGGGAGACATGGATCTGGCTGCCTTCCCTGGTGGCATCACCTTTGGCAGCAGGATGTTTTCTAAAAGCTGATTCAACCCTGGTGAGGGGCCTGGGAACTCACTGGTGGGTGAGGCATAGGGCAGCTTCAGGGTGGTACATATGCAACTGAGGGAATCCAAAGGGAATGAGTGACAACCGAGTCCTTGTTGACTCACCAAGTACCAGAGAGTTGATGTGGGGAAGTTTGTGGGTCCCTGAGTGTGGTGCTTGGGGAAACCTCACTGATAAATGGTTCAGGTGTACTTGATGCTGCTTCAGAGGAGAGAAAGAAGCAATGGAACCTCTTGAAGCGTGTTCCAGCCTGGTGTTTCTCTGATCACAGGTGGCAGTGTGTTTTGCCACTGTGATTTACACCCATGTTTGGTCTTCGAGTGTCATGGTTTTCCTCATCACCCTCATAAACTACATTGCTAAGTGTTCATTGTGTCCCATTCTTGCAGGCTTCCAGATAACGTCACCTTTGAGGAAGGAGCCCTTATCGAGCCCCTCTCGGTGGGAATCCATGCCTGCAAAAGAGCGGGAGTCACCCTGGGAAGCAAAGTCTTCGTGTCTGGCTCTGGTACAGTGATCGTAGTCAGTCCTTGGGTTCCCTGCCTGCTGGGAGGGGATGGACAGCCTCAGGCTCTGTTTCTGGCCTCTGCTGTAAGGGTGGGTCATGGTGGAGCCACAGGCATAGTGAGGGGGACCTTGGGGCTGCCAAAGTCTCCTTGGGCCAGGAACACGCTGAGCTCTGGGCATGTTCCGAGGTGGGGCTGATGCTGCCTGGCAGTGGTTCATGTTGTCTTTCTCCCCTTTGTACCCAGGACCAATTGGGCTCGTGAATGTGATTGTTGCTAAGATGATGGGTGCAGCAGCCGTGGTAGTTACAGGTAAGTCCTTTTAGCCCTTTCAGAGTGTGCCTGTTTCCCACCAGACAGAATCATAGAATCATTAAGGTTGGAAAAAACCTCTTAGATCATCAAGCCCAACCATTAACCCAGCACTGCCCAGCCTAACCATGTCCGTGAGTGCCACATCCACATGTTTTTTTAACAGTTCCAGGGACGGTGATTCCACCACTTCCCTGGACAGCCTGTTCCAGTGCCTGACCACTCTTTCAGGGAGGTTTGATCTTAGCAGGTTATTTTTCCCTCTGGTAGTGCTGGGTGATGGCCTGGACAGTGTTTGCACACTGTTTTCTGCATGCAGCTACACTGTGCTTCTCCACTTGTCTTTCTCTGCCCTTCTGTCTGCTCCTGCTGGGGGTTTCATTTTCCACTGGTTATCCACAGTGACTGAAGTGGCCTTTTCAGAGTCTCTGCATTTCAGAAATGGGCCTTCCTTGCATAACTCTATCCTAGACATTTCTAGTCCAGCTGCTGCTTGCAGGAATGTCTTTGTCCAGCTGTGTCTGGAAAACCTCTGAGGAAGGAGATCTCATTTTTCTAGATACCTTCTCCAGGTTTGCATCTCTTAATGATGAAGCTTCTTCTGGGGTCCACTCACAAACTGTCATTTATGGAGATTTCCCCTTGATGCAAGAACTGAAATGAGTCTTCATCACCTTTGCAGCTGCCCTTCAGGTTATTGAGACAGCCATTGCCACCTTTTTTTGCCGTGCTAACCTAGCCCAGCTCCCCCTAGCTCTCCTCTAAGGTTCAGGCCCTCTCTCTCTGTAGCATGCCCAGAAGGATGGAGAACTGGAGTAACTGCAGGATGTTCTCTGGTTGAAATTTCCACCTGGGGGTTGAACAGGGCCTGGAAGTGGTGCTTCCAGCTCCCACCATGACTCTGGGATCTTTCTGAGTGCTGATGGCCAGGAGGAGCAGTTAGAGGTGCCACTGGACATTGAGCACAGACTGCTGCCATTTGTATGTCAAAGCCCTAAAGGATCTGGACCTCTCAGGAGGCTGTTACTCACCTCCCATACTTTGAGCCAGGTGTATTTTTGACCCTTCTGTTACTGTGTTTCCATCTTTGGGTTGAGAGATAAAATTCAGGTCCCACCCTCTTGCCTTTACGGAAACATCCTTCTGTAGTAGCTCAGGTCAAAACACGAGGCACGTATTGCCTTCTCCCTTAATCCTTTTCCTGCGAAGTCCAGGGCATTTTTAGCTGTGCTGGCCTCACCCTGCAGGTGTGTGTGCTTAATGGACGTGATCAGTCCACACCTCAGATTTTGTGAAGTGTTGTCATTTGAGGATGATATTTGCTGTAGGAAGAAAAACATCTCTGCGTCCTGAATCACGCACGGGGAACCTTGTGCCCAGCTGGGCTGGTGCAGGGGCTGGGGAAGGCTTGGTGAGCTGGGGTTGGTGGGGCTGAGGCAGCTGGCTCAGCCTGCCCCCCATTCCCACTCCAGCCTGGGTGTATCTCCATAGCACCAGGAGCTGCTGCTGCTGGGGGCCTTGGGCGAGCTGAGCTGGCGGTCATGTGCCACAGGAGGTTCCCGGTGCTTGGTTTGTAGAATCAGCAGGCTTGGATACATGAAATTACCCCTTCTTATCTCTGTGTGCTGGCCTAGGTACTGATTCTGACTTACAGACGTCTCTTCCGCATGAGAGGGTTTTGGCTGAGGTGCTGAGACACCCTTGAAGGTGCTGAGACACCCTTGAAGGTGCTGTCCCAAGTCAAATATTTGTGTGTGACATGAGCTGAGGAATGGGTTTGGTTTGGCTCATTGCCGCTGGAGATTTTGCTGCCTGTCTCAAGGAATTGCTTTTTGTTTCGGCTTTAGGAGCCAACACCTGTGAGGCACCTGCCTGCCCACAGAGGCCCTCTTGCACTTTGCTACCAGATTATTTGAATACACTGCCCTGAGTTTTTATCATTTGTTTGTCTGTGAGGAACTTTGTCTGTGCAGCACTTATGGCTTTAAATGTTTGTGTTTGTTTTGACAAGCTTCTCACAGGTATAGAAATATTTAGAAAAGCTTTTCTGCAAGAACTCACCTCCTACAGCTTCTGTCTTTGGCTGGCCTGGAGTGTTTGATGTATTTAGTGGACTCCAGTTGGGTGAGAAGATCAGTGTGTTTCATGGGTCCTCATCTACTCTTCCCAAAGGTCTGTGTCTTTCTCCACTCCACTCCTGACTGGGTGTGATTGGTATTTATGGGCAGCCTTCTCCAGTCCTTCTGCCTTGCTGTTGCTCTAAAAAGCTGCTTTTCTCCTTAGATACATGTAGAAGATCAGCCTTCCTCACCAGTAAGTGAAGGGACAGTTTAGGTGTTTAGGGCTGTCTTGCTTTGCTCTGTTAGTCACTGAAGGTGCACTTAATAATTCCTACTTAAGGCAAATTATTCCCCTTGTTCTATCTGAATCTGAAATTCTGGGTGTCAGTGCCTCCAGAAACCCTGGCATTCAAGGTCAGGGGAGGTGAGTAACTGTACAGAGCTCAACTCTTTTGAGAAAGAAGATCAACATAGAAAATCTGAGAAAAATCAAGAGTATTTATTTGTCTGTTAAGCTGGCTCATAAACCATCATGAGAAGTTAAGGGTAATTTGATAACTTCTCTGGAAGCAATCAAAACTTTAATTAGCTCCAGGGCTGGGAAGTAAAAACAAATTTCTGACTAGAGGCAGGATACAAGCCTTTAATTTTACAATTGACCAGTTTCCCAAGAGCTGTGTGGCGTTCAGCCACAGTATGGTTTAAAGCCCAAACGATTTGATCCTTCCCAAGACTCTCAAGTGTCTGGAGCTCTGAACAATCCAGTGGCTTGCAGATCTGTCTGCTTCAGTAAGTGCTTCCTGGTGATTCAGGTGTACTGAGGTTATTGCAGCCCTGGCCAGGGCTGACAGTGTTGCTGCTGCATTCCATGTGCTGCTTGGAGCCAGGGCTTCCCTCCCGAGCAGGTCAGCAAAACAGAGGCCAGCTGCAGGAAAGGTGTTGGGTGTTTTCCTGCCTGAGAATGATTTTGTGGCCACTTTGAAATGCACTGGCTGCCCTGTTACTCTAGGGCACTGCCTGAGGATTATTTCTGCCAGAGAGACAGTATAAAATATATAAAAATATGTGAAATATAGAATAGAATTTCTATTATATTTTATATGTTTATATATATAATACATATTATATATATATATTTATAATTTAAAATATATTAGTGACTGAGCAGATGTTAAAAATGGCAGAATCCAGCTGTGTCTGCCGTGAGCTGGTGTTGTGAGACCAAACTTCACAGGGAGTTGAGTCATTATTTGAGGAGCACTGTTGAACCCCTGTGGTCTCCTTGCCATACACTGAGGTTTGGGAGATGCCAGCCATGCTGGGCAAAAGTGTTTCATAGCACTTGAAGTGCCTCAAAAAGCTCCTGGCTGTGCAATTGGTGCATGGAAGGTGTCTGAGTGCAGCTCAGCTGGGGTCAAGCATGACCCCCCACACAGCCTGGAGCCCAATGCCCAGAGCTTGGGAGGGACAGATGTGACTCCTGCAGCCACAGGAACGAGCCCATGTTGGGGCTTCCAGGATGATGCTGCCTTTTCTTTTCAGCCTTGGCTTTTCCTCTTTCCTTCTGCATTTTATTATCCTTTGTTGTCCCTTCTTGAAATGCCCTCCACAGCTCTCCTGGGTGCTCAGCTTGGTAGGTGTGCCCACACTTGGCATCCTGAGCCTTCCAGCTGCCCGTGGGGGCTTGTCTGTCATCTGCCCTGCCAGTGAGTGCCTGTCCATCCCCTGCCCTGCCTGTGAGTGCCTGTCCATCCCCTGCCCTGCCTGTGAGTGCCATCATTTTCGCTGTGGGATGGGCAGGGTACAGCCTCTGCCTGGCTCACTCCCAGAACTGCAGCTGAGTCAGAGCAGCTCATGTTGGAGAACTGGCCTTATCCTCCTCCTCTTTCCCTTGATATTTTCACCCCACCCTACCTCTGACTTCTTTGAAGACTGTGCCCTGCCTCTTTCCCATGTGTGTCCCTAGCACAGACATCTTTTTCTGAGTCTTCAAGCCCAGGACCTCTGAGAGGAGCCCACCCCTCAATTTTGGGTCCAGGAAATCTTGGCTGTTACATCTTTTCCAGTGCCAGCATGCAGACCCCTGTAGACCACTGCTTTAGTGCAGGGAAAAGAGGTGATTCCTTCCTGGGAAATGCCACTCTTCTCCTCAGCTGTCCCTGTCCTTATCTCCAGAGGTGGCCTGGTTACCAGTGGTGCCTGGAGAGGAATAGGTGGCTTTCTTCCAGGGGATGTGAGATGTCCCAGCAGGACAGCTTGCTCCGTGGTACAAACCCCCTGTGGATCTTCAGGTGATATTTACAGCCCTGTCAAGATCCCTCAGGACAGAGTACAGGAGTACAGCCATGCCCTCACAGATGTTTATCATCACCAGCTTTGTTGCTCTGTGTTAATGGGGTGTCTCAGGTCCTCCTTATTACCAGATCCACTCCCTTTTTTCTTCATGGGCTTGTCTGCTCATTCATGTGTGACAGAAACTGTCTGAGAGATGCTCAGCAGCCTCCAGAGCTGCTACAAGGAGGGTGAAGAGCGGGACAGGTCTGTGACAGTGTGAACACACTAAGTGCTTACAACTAATGCATTCTGCAGTTTGCTCAGCTGAAAGCACTCGCTGGGGGCTCCTTGAGGAAGCCCTTGGAGACCTCATGGTCTGTTCTCATCATGAAGTGAAATGGCCACATTAATAATCCTCAGAGCCTGTTGTCTCCTGTTGGAAAGATTTCTTGGTGCTGTCCATAGCCAGGTGATTGATGCCATCGAGGAGCAGGGTCAGAGCAACTTTGCCCCTGGCTCTTGCTCTTTGAGAGGTGTCCTTGAGGGTGGGAGTAAATAATGTGGACAGCCAAGAAGGAAAAATACAAGAGTGGTGCAGTTTTGCCTCATTGTGGGCTCTTCCCCAGGCTAACTCGCTGAGTGTGTGCAATGGGGTTTCCTACAGTCCATTCTCACTAGAGGATGAAGGTCCTGTGGGAATTAATGAAGCTGCTTCATCAGTCATTGCCAGAGAGACACTGGGCAGTGCAGCTGCAGCCAGAGGCAGCTTTAGGTAGGACACAGCTGACTCTGGAGTAGGTGCCTTGTCAGCCCTGGCCTCCTGCTGCCTTTTGCCTTTGCCTGCACTGAGGTTCCTCTGCTCTGCTGTGTCAGGACAGCGACCAGTACAACCACAACAGCTTGGCCATGGCTGTTCCTGATCTGGTTCTTCTTGTGGTGTCCCTGAAGTGCCCTTTGGAATTAAGCTTGGCCTTGGTTTGTCTTGACACACTCTCAGTGTTTCTGGCAGTGCCAAAGAGAAATTGGGCCATCTACAAACTGAAGACTTAGAAGACACTTCTCCAGTCTAGGGGTGGTGGCTGTTCCTTCACTCAGACATGGTTCTGCATGGTGTGGGTTTCATCTGTGGGTTTGTGCTTCAGTCTCTTTGAAGCACACCCTCTTCTGCAGCTGGGGAGCCTTTGGCATCTCCTCTGTCATTAAGTTGTCCTCGTCGCTCACCCTTCATCATCCTCATCATCTGGAGCCCCCAGCACATGAAAGATGTGGATCTGTTAGAGCAGGTCCAAAGGAGGGGCATGAAGAAAATAAAGGGGGAGGGCTGGAGCCCCTCTGCTCTGGAGCCAGGCTGGAAGAGCTGGGGGTGTCCAGCCTGGAGAAGAGAAGGCTCCAGGAAGACCTCAGAGCCCCTTGCAGGGCCTAAAGGGGCTCCAGGAGAGCTGGAGAGGGACTTGGATCAAGGGCCTGGAGGGACAGGAGAAGGGGGAATGGCTTCCCGTGCCAGAGGGCAGGGATGGATGGGATATTGGGAAGGAGTTGTTCCCTGGGAGGGTGGTGAGGGCCTGGCACAGGGTGCCCAGAGAAGCTGTGACTGCCCCATCCCTGGAAGTGTTCAAGGCTGGACAGGGGTTGGAGCAACCTGGTCTAGTGGAAGGTGTCCCTGCCCATGGCAGGGAGTGGAACTTTAAAGTGGAGTGGAGTCTTGAAGTCCCTTCCAACCCAAACTATTCCAATATTTTATGATCATTCTCTGCCTGCCAAGAAGGAATGAACTCTCACATCTTCTGATTGTGCGCTGTCCTGTACACACACATAGTGAGCGTGTGCCAGGTTCAGGTTCTTCCTCTTCTTTCACATAATACTCCAGTTTTTGACTTGATTTTCTTTCCACAGACTTATCTGCCACTCGCCTGCAAAAAGCCAAGGAGGTGGGGGCAGATTTCACCATTCAGGTGAAGAATGAGACCCCGAAGGAGGTGGCCTCCAAAGTGGAAAGTGTGCTTGGCTGCATGCCTGAGATAACTGTGGAGTGCACAGGAGTGCAAACCTGTATCCAGACTGGAATTTATGTGAGTACCACTTGTTCCCAAGGCAGACCAGTGATGGCATTGGTTTGTGTTTTCTGGGATGGTGCAATGAATGAGCTATTTCACTCCCACAGTGCTTAATTTAAGTGGGCTTGGTGTGGGGAGAGAAGGTGCTCATTAGACAGTAAACAAAGAGAGACAATTAAAGTGTTAACATCAGCATGGGGATAATTGATAACTGATTTGATGCTTGGGTGCTTAACCACTTACTAAGGAGACCCCAGTAAAGACCCCGAAACCCAGGAAGAAGGACAGCACCTTCCACTGAAGTTATGTCCAAATAAGAAGAATAATCAAGAAAATTAATTCCAGAAGCAATGAAAGAAGCAATTAAGAAAGGGATGTTTTGCTGCCATGAGCATCCTAACAGGAGGATGGGGGAAGGTTAATGTGGAGTTTCACAGTGAAAGGACGGGAGGGGAACGGGACAAACTGCAAAAAGAGTAATGCCAGTAGAGCATCAAGCTCTTAGTTTTAGATCTCTCCCATTGAAATCCCAAAGTACTCTTTGTAGTCCTAAATGCCAGCCATTTTTCAGAATGGGATTTGGATACCAAAATCCTTCAGAGATTTTCAAAAGATTGCACTTTTAGCTTTGATTACCATGTGTTTCACTCTTACAGACTCCTGACAGCATCCTGCCTCTCCCCAGCTTCTCTGCTGTGCCCCAGTCAGTGCATTGCAACCACAAAGGGGGGCTTTATTTTTTATAGACCCTGCATATGCTGTGTTCTGCAAAATGTAGCCTGTTTGTGTGT
>NW_024581248.1:0-17616 GCF_017639235.1 Corvus kubaryi
TGGGGCTGGAGCAGGGATGGGACTGGAACTAGAGCCGGGGCTGGAGCAGGGGCTGGAGCTGGGGCTGGACCCAGGGCCTGAAGCTGGGGCTGGGGGAGCGGTGGCTGCAACTGGGGCTGGAACTGGAGCTGGGGCCGGGCCTGGAGCTGGAGCTGGGCCTGGCGCCGGGGTCGGGGCTGAGGCTGGAACTGGAGCAGGGGCTGAGGCCCGGAATGGGAACTGGAGATGGGGCCTGGAACTGGAGCTGGGGGCCCTGGGCCCGGCAGAGAGCCTGGAGCTGGAGCTGGAGCTGGGCCTGGCGCTGGCATCGGGGCTGGAGCCGTGCCTGCCGCCGGCCGTACCCGCTCGGTGCCCGGGGGCGGCGCCGGGCCCGGCGGGCGGGCGGGGGCGGCCCCCCCAGCGGCGGCGGCCCTTGGACCCGGGTCCGCGCCGAGCTGAGCCATGGCGGCACCGGGGCAGAACGTGGCCGTGGTGGTTCACCGAGCCGGGGACCTGCGGCTGGTACGGCCGGGAGGAGCCGGGGCCGGGCGGGGGCCGCGCTCGGAAGGCGGCGGGGCGGGGGCGGCTCCCGGGGCCTGGGGCTGAGCCCGCGGCACTGGGGGCGTCCGGCAGCCCCGGCTCCCCCCGGCCCCGGGTGACCGTGAGCCGGCCCCCGGCTGGGAGCGGGGACGGGCCGCGGCTGCCCCATGGCAGGGCGGTGACCAAATTCGGGGGTGTCCCGTGGCTGGGGGGTGGCCGGGGGGGCGCGGGGGCCCGGATTCGGGGGTGTGCCGTGCATGGCTGGGCCCCCCCATCCCCTCTGTGGGGAAGCCTGTGACCGCTCCGGGCTCTTCACAACGTTACGGGGAATGATCCGGACAGGGAAAAAAAAATGCACCAGCCCTCGTGTGCCTGGGAGGTGTAACATTTTTACAAGGGAAATAAATTCATAGATACGCTCATTCCCGCAAACGGAAAGGATGCAACAGTATCAGAAGCATGGTCTATTTTTAGCTGGTTCTGGCAACTTTGCATGTCCTGTCCTGTACATTTTTTGCTTTTCCAGTCTTGGAAAGGTTTCAGCTGCAGAATGCTCTTAGGGGTCACAGGAGGGGATAATCTTAAGATCTTTGCCAGCTCCGTTTTGGTGGAAAACCTTTTAACCCTGAAACCCAGAACCCCCCCCCCCCCCCATTTCCCCCCCACCCCTGCGATTAGTCATTCTCACACCTGAGATAGGCGCTCCCAGGGAGCAGGGGTGGAGGGTGGTTGTTGCTTCTCTGGGCTCTCAGAGCCCAGGTGAGCAGCAGGACAGAGGGTTTAGGGGGAGCAGGTGCTGGAGGACCCTCCCGGACGGAGGGAGCTTTTATTTTCTACTTTTTTACTACTTTAGGCTCATTCTGCTTCTCTGGCTGCTAATGCTCGGCTCTTCCTGGATGCTGAATCACCATGGCACTGCTGGAGAGCCATCTTCCAGTTTGGCAAGTGCCAAAGGGAGGAAGGAAGATTTCCATGGGCAAACACTGGCAGGCACCAATGTTCTGTACACAGAGTCCTGGCAGGAGGGCTCTCAGGAGCACTCAGACTTTGGATACATGCCTTGTTTGGGGGTGATTACCAGGGAAGCGGTTGATTTTTTACCATTCCCGCCCAGCTCAAGCAACACGTGCAACATCTGTGTTGCTGGGCTCTAAACACCCAGATGTGTGAGTTTTCCTTGGATATTTGTAGTGCTGGAGACCTTAGAGCTGGTCACCAGTGCCCTCCTGCATCTCTGGCAGCACCCTGTGTGATCCTCCTGGGCTTCCCTGAAGTTCCTTTCCACGATGTGGATGGTGCTAGCTGTATTGACCCACTGGTCACAGTAATCTCAGCACTGGACTCTGAACTTGTTATTTGTTATTGATACCCAAGGTTGGGTGACACCATCTTCCCGTAATTCCCGCACCTTTCTTGATTCCTGGACATGTTTCTCATGGGCAGAGTCGCTGTGGTCCCTGTGCCATGTGAAAATGTGTTTGCTTTGTTTTTGTTGACTCTCCTCTTGTCCTTAGGTAGTTGCACAGGTTCCTCTTTGCTGCCCATTGAGGATTTATTTGTTTTATACTTGTACTATGGCCTCCCTTTCCATGTCTCCTTTCACTGAAAATGCTTGCTGTGTTTACTTTACCACCATTTCTGAACTTCGCAGTGAACAACAGAGAACAAGCAGAACTTGTGTCTTTGGTGTTCTCCACTTTGGTCACTCCTATTTTCTCCAATTCAGGCTGGAGGACTCACTTCCCACCAAGATATCTGGGTTTTTTGGGCACAGTTGTTATTGCCAGAAAAAAAAAAAAAAAAAGTGTTTTTGGTTTTATTTCACACACACACACACACACTCTTTTCAGCTAGAAGTTGGCTTTGTCTCTCACCATGGACTTTCTGTTTGGTCTGAGGTGGTCTGTACCTCTGGTGTGTCACCAGATCCTGTGATTATCACATTTTCTATAGAAGAGGTTACATCTAGATTGACCTCTTTTAGAAATAATGCTCTGGGCTGTGTCCTCAGTGGAACAAAACAAAGCCCCCACATAGAAAAATTGCAGATACAGGCCTGAACATGGAAAATTTCAGTTGGTTGAGTTGTATGAAAACATGTTTCCAGAGTTTGTCTTTCCCTGATGTTTAGAAGATTGACATACAAAATAGCAATTGTGGAATATGCTGGGATTTAAATAGTTAAAATGCAGAACAGAACTCCTCAAAGGCTGAGCAGCAAATGAATTTTTAAGAGTTTATTGTTGGTACTACTCTGGGGGGCTTTTCTTAGAGACATGATCCTCAGGGTGGGTATTGTATTGTCCTGATGTTGTAAAACCCAACAAAATTATTCCTTTGGCTTTTGAGGCAGCTGAGGGAGTTTGGTGAAGGCAAAAGCTCTGTGGACCTTTTGGGTGGAAGGGTAATATGGGCTACTTTTCTAACTCTGGTTTCCTCATTCATCCTGTAAAGAGGTGCCATGGCAATTACAAGAGAATGTGAGTGTTTACCTTATTAGGTATAAATCATTATGTATAAATTATTATGTAAAAATATTATGTATAAATTATGTATTACTGGCACAGGTTGGGGAGGCCCTGGCACAGGTTGCCCATAGAAGCTGTGGCTGCCCCATCCCTGGAAGTGTTCAAGGATGGGGCTTGGAGCAACCTGGGCTAGTGGAAGATACCCCTGCCCATGGCAGGGTATAGAATGAGATGAGCTTTAAGGTCCTTTCCTTCTGTGATTCAGTTATTCTATGATTATGTAGTAAAAAAGTTTTGTATTATTTAAGATAATAATATAAGCTTTACATAATAATAATAATAATAATAATAATAATAATAATTAAGGCTTTACAGAACAGGTGGTTCAGAATCTTCCCAGAAGATTACAGAAGGGGATTTTTTTTGTCAGCCAGTGGGATGGATGAAGGATTCAGCTGAAACTTGGGGCTGCTCCAGTGCAGGGAAATTTAGTATGTGCCTCTTGTCTGGGCAGGGAAAGGGAATTCACTGCAAAATAATTTGGCGAGTGGATTCACAAGCTGGCAGTGTGCCCGTGTTACTCCACTGGGCATGGAAAATGAGGGCAGCCTAGGAGCAGGCTCCGTGTGGCACAGCCGTGTCTTACGGAGCAGACAGAACCAAAAACCCTGTCTGCTTATGGATTTACCTGAGCTAACCAGGGCTAAGTTTCCACAGATATTCCCAGAGATATGAACAAGCAGCTAAATGCTTTTTTTTTCTTTTGTCCATAGGAAAACCGTCCAATCCCAGAACCAGGTCCCAATGGTAGGTCTACAGATGACTGATTCTGTCTGCTTTCTTTACTTCTCTCTTTGTTTTCTCATTCTCTTTTGCTGCTCCTAGATAATACAAAGTATTTCTGAGGAAGAAAATTATCCAAAAAAAGATTGTGTGACTGAAACAGATAATGCTGCTTTTCCAGCTGAAGAGCTGAAGCAGTCACAGATAAACCCCTTTATCTGGCTTTTTTGCTTCCTGTTCCATCAGTTTGGGTATGTCACAGTAAATGGCTCTTGGGACATGTCAGATGATCTTATGCAGGACTCAATATTAATAGGATGGGCATATGGGCTGATAGAAATTTGATTCACTAACTCTCCAGGGCTGAAATCATAGCTTAGGGAGAAGGAAAAATTAAATGGACTTGTTCTTTTATTCCTGCTTCAGCAATTATAACGTCCCTCTTAAATTGTATTATTTTGTTGACCGTATTTTTTATTGACATTAGCTTTTGTCTTACTCTATTTTAAGCCTTCTTGCTTTGTGAATCATTGCACAGTTTTGTATTTCAGCAGGTGGCTCATGAATGCGCCACTCTTCTAACGTGTGCACACACAATTCTGGTGTGTTGATTGAGTGCCAGTAAATTTGAATGTGTCGATACTGGCTTGGCCTTTGCCCTGGGGCCCAGGGACAGCCCACGTGCTACTGTCCCAGTGCCTAAGAAGGTCAGTTTTTCTACAAGGAACCTTCCCTCCTTTTCTGGCAGAGGTCCTGCTGCGCATGCATTCCGTTGGCATCTGTGGCTCTGACGTTCACTACTGGCAGCATGGTCGAATTGGGGATTTTGTTGTCAAGGATCCCATGGTGTTGGGCCATGAAGCTTCCGGGACTGTCGTAAAAGTGGGCCCAGGGGTGACTCATCTGAAACCAGGTATCTGGAACCAAAACCATCTGTTCCTTTTCCTCCTAATCAGTTCCCAAGGAAGTGTCGATAACAGGCTGTGTTCTGTTCTGTTTCGTAAGTTTATCTGAGGTTCTGAACTCACAGTATGACCTTCTCCTTCAAAAAGTGTCACTGCACTGCTGTTAGGCACCCATCTTGGCCACTAGATTATGGTAGCCTTGTCCTGGGATATCTTGAGCTGGTCTGGCTGTATTTTAATGCAGAGCAGAGTATATACTGGTACAAGGTGCCTTTTAAGGAAACTTGATAAAGCTTCAGAAACCACATCTGTAGCTCTTTCCAGCGACTTGCTGTGAGTGTTTCTTTTCTGTGTGTGTTCTTGAAGGAGCAAATGGCCTCCTACAGTGCAGAGGTCACTAGAGCAACTGCTCCAGGCCTGTGGTGGGACCTCCACAACTAGCTGTGCTCATGCATGTCCTAGAAAATGGACTGAGCAGGGAATTTTGCAAACTTTGCTGATGAGAGCAACTTAGGCAAGAGGATGTGGGGGAGAGCCAGGAAGAGTTACAGAGAGACCCAAGGGGTGCCAATGAGATGCAGGTGAGATTCAACACATACAAACACAAAGTGATGTTCACGACAGAAGAAACAAAACCAGCTTCATATCTAAAATGCTCTGCTGACCATCCCTGCTGAAGGGTGATGGCTCTGGCACTGTGCATAGGAGCATTGGCTCAGCAGCAGTGAAAATGCAAATCACTGGTAGGAAGGGGACAGAGACTCAGAGGATGTCAGTGCACATCTGGAACTCTGCATGCAGTTCTGGTCTCCTCCTTTCCAAAAGGATGTAAGACAAGTGAGAAAGGTTCAGAGGAGGACAAGGAAATAACGAGATGTGGAACAGCATCTCTGACGAATGTCCAAGTCAGGAACTTCAGCTGGGAGCTAGAGAGACAACTCAAGGATGTGAGGACTCATGGAGGGCTGGGAGAACAGGTTGCCCATTCTCTGGTTGCTCTGATGACTTGCGAGGCCACCTAAAGTCAGAGACTAGACAGGAGTAAGGGAATAAAGGTAGGTACTTATTTGAAAGGCCTTCAAAGGTACCCCCTGGGGAGTCCAGAGGCTACTGCTGAGATGGACCCCAAGATGGACAGCAGGTCACAAGTTCTTCACACTTTTATAGGTTTGGTTCATTTGCATATGAGGGTTAATTCTCCAATTAAAGTTTCAGTTAATGATGTAGTTTCCCCAAGCTTGCCCCCCCTTTTAGAGGCTTTGGTTTACATTTTGGGCCTAGGACGGTCTGAGTGTCCTTGGAGAGCAGGCCTGGAGAGGCTTTGTTATGTCTGCCTGGCATGAGAGAGCAGAAGTTAACAGGCTGCAAGAAACTTCAGAGTTACACACCAGGCAGTGCAGAATTTGAAAAATATGAAAGTTCAAACCTAAGGTATCAGCTCCAGCATCAGAGCAAGGCACAGTGAGGTGCAGCATTCACCTGAGATGTAGCAGACCATGTAGTTTACATGGTGGAAGGAGGAGGAGAAGCTGTTGAGTGTTACTGAAGACAAAAAAACCACTTGCAACTTGGGAGGCCTCACAGCTGCGTATCATATGAGGCTGGGAGAGTATTCAGTATGTGCTTGTCTGCCTCTGTCCTGTCAGACACCTGTTGTTGGCCAGCTCAGAGGGGATGCAGTGGCCTAGATGGCTCTTCTATGCTGCTTGGATATCCCCATGTCTGCCTGAAAGCCTGTTGGTGGAGAGCTTGGCTCAGAGGTTTAGCTCTGATTGGCTTCCTCTGCCAAATAAATGTGAGGCTTTGTGTCCCCTTGTGTACTTGCAAGTTGTACTGTGCTCACACTGTTTTCTCTAGTCCGTCCTGCTTTGTGACTGCAATGAAATAATTGCTCTTTGTCCTGCAGTGTGTGTCCTTCCAGCACCCTGAGCTATTCTGTTGTAGCACCAAGCTGTCTCTGTTCCCAGATACGTCATGCCAGGCTCCTGGGTGTTCTGCACCTTAAGCTTCCTTCCCTGTGAGGGTGGTGAGGCCCTGGCACAGGCTGCCCAGAGAAGCTGTGGCTGCCCCATCCCTGGAAGTGTCCAAGGCTGGGTTGGACAAGGCTTGGAGCACCCTGGGATAGTGGAAGGTGTCCCTGCCCATGGCAAGGAGTGGAACAAGCTGAGCTTTAAGGTGCCTTCCAACACAAGTACTTCCATGATTCTATGATTCCCAAGGAACAGCTCTTTCCAGCTGGGAGCGTGGTGGCTAGCTGAGCTCACCTGCCCTATCCTCAGTATTTCCTCTTCTGATTACTACAGATTCAGCAAACTATCTGGCCACAGTGTGATTGCCTGGGGACTGCCCTTTCATCTGCTGAGGTTGTCTGCAAGGCAGCTGGAGGGAGGTGTGTTCATGGCTGAACTTCCATCTGTGCCTCCGAAACACCTCCTCTTTCCAAGTACCTGGGAAGATCTGGGTGATGAGGCTGCTGTGGAGGGAGCATTGGGAACCAGCCTGGTGTATGCAGCAAGACCTTCCTCATGTCCCTCCTGCCTCTATGGTGCCAGTGTTCCTGTGGGTTTTGATGCTCCTCCTACCTGTGTGTCACCCTGTCCCTGACCCACTCTGTTTGCTTTCACCCTGGCAGGTGACCGTGTGGCCATCGAGCCGGGTGTCCCAAGGGAAGTGGATGAGTTCTGCAAAACCGGGCGCTACAACCTGTCCCCGACCATCTTCTTCTGTGCCACACCGCCCGACGACGGGAACCTGTGCCACTACTACAAGCACAGTGCCAGCTACTGCTACAAGTCAGTCCATGTTCTCTCCACAGGGAAATATACACTCCCCGGGGGGAGATTAGCTGCAGCAATCACCTCTTGGCCCTTTGGAGCACTCTTTATGTGATCCCAACAGGTTTTATTGCTTTCTGGTCCATAAATAACATGCCTAAGCTTGAATGGCAGCCACTTTGCAAAGGGTTTGTCAGGCAGGCGTAGTTTTTCCCCTCTGGTGCCAGACATAAACATTTCTTGCATGTCTCCTGGGATGTCACCACTGGTTTACCCTTTAATTATTTTCCTTTTCCCATTTGCTCCCTGTTCTTGGGTTTTTTCCTGTCTCTTTTTATATCCTTGCCTTCCTAGGCCAGTGCCTGAAGGTCTTTGTCTGGTTCTTTGAGCTGAGTTTTGCTGCTGCTTTTCAGGAAACACCAGGGTGACTGCTGACATCTCGCTCTGTCGTTTGAGACAAAGTCATCCCGCTTTGAGCAGAGCAGGAACAGAAAGCAGGGGCCCTGCTGAGCTGTTTTCTTGTGTGACTCTGAGTGTCCCCACTAAGCTACCAGCATTACACATCTGTTTTCATGTCCAGTTCAGCAAACTTGAGTATGTTACCAATTGTGGCAGCACTGACACATTTGCTTAGAAGCAAATCTGTGCTTAAACACTCTGGCAAATCATAGAATCCCAAAAGGGTTTGGTTTGGAAGGGACCTTAAAGATCATCCCATTCCACCCCCTGCCATGAGCGGGGACACCTTCTACTAAACCAGGTTGCTCCAAGTGTCATTCAGCCTGGCCATGGACACTTCCAGGGATGGGGCAGCTGCTCTGGGCACCCTGTGCCAGGTCCTCAAATACTCCAAGACCTGAAAACCCCTGTGCAACGTTATACCCACTTAAGTGCCTTTAACAAGGAGTTAAAAACAGCCCAAGTAGTGTCCCCCTGAGGCTGCTCTACCTGTGGAGCTTGTTCCTTTTCAGTGTGTGCAGAGCTGGTACTTCCATGAGCAGGAACACCCTTGGGATTGATCTTTGGTGTCTGCAGGGAAAGCGTTCAGGATTGGATCAGTCAGAAGGAGGCACTTGACTGCTCTTCTCCTGGGAGTCCTCAGGCAGGAAGCTTTCAAAACAGATACCAAGCAGCTGCTGGTCTGGATGGGATTAACATCTCACTGTCCAGACCCACTGTCATCGATTTCCTGTGTATCAAAATGACATTTTCTGACAGCATCACATGTTTTCGCTCGACAGGAAGTGGTTGGTTTGTAGCTGGCTTCTTCCAGGCTTTTCCTTTTTCTCTCCAATTTGAGAAAATATTACTTTGGCTATTTATTTTATTTTTAAGCCTTGGGATACAGAGCCTGGACATGATGCTCCCAGTTTCAGATCAGCAGTGCTGTGGCTGGCTCATGTAGAGCTGATTCCCTGGCATGCAGTCACTCTGCCAGCCCAGATTTGCTGAGAACAGATGATGGCTGAGCTCAGTGAGCTTTCTCACATTTGGGCAGTCATTGTGTGTCCTGCTGGTGGACAGACTCTGTGTTGGGTGCTCTGAGTAACTTGGTCATGCTGTGAAGCTGCCCTCCCCACTGACAGGGCGGTGCCCAAACCCAGCAGTAGCAAACGTGATGCCAAACTCTGTGACAACTGAACTTTTGGAGTTAGACCTTTAAAGCCTCCTGGAAATAAGGGACATGCAGATATGGTACAGCTGTCCTCCCTTAACCATCATTTCCATTTTTTTGGCTTCACATTGGCCTGGGTGAGATCTGACCTTGAGCTTCCCAGTGCTGTCAGAGACCCTCCTGGCAGGCACAGCTCCCAGAGCTGTGTGAGAGCCCACACTGGTGGCTTGCTGGTGGGCAGAGTTGTGGAGCTGAGATTTATTTCTTCCAGCAGTTCAGAAGGGTTTCACGTCCTCTCCTTTTGTCTGTCACTTATGTTGGCTGTGTTACAGGGCTGTTTTTGTCCAAAAGGTGTTTGATACCCACTGCACACATTGTCTCTGACTGCTGGGAGGGCTCATGCTGGGACCAGGCCACTTGTTGAAACACTTGGTACCTCAGGAGAGGAGATCCTGGATGTTACAGGGAGACATGGATCTGGCTGCCTTCCCTGGTGGCATCACCTTTGGCAGCAGGATGTTTTCTAAAAGCTGATTCAACCCTGGTGAGGGGCCTGGGAACTCACTGGTGGGTGAGGCATAGGGCAGCTTCAGGGTGGTACATATGCAACTGAGGGAATCCAAAGGGAATGAGTGACAACCGAGTCCTTGTTGACTCACCAAGTACCAGAGAGTTGATGTGGGGAAGTTTGTGGGTCCCTGAGTGTGGTGCTTGGGGAAACCTCACTGATAAATGGTTCAGGTGTACTTGATGCTGCTTCAGAGGAGAGAAAGAAGCAATGGAACCTCTTGAAGCGTGTTCCAGCCTGGTGTTTCTCTGATCACAGGTGGCAGTGTGTTTTGCCACTGTGATTTACACCCATGTTTGGTCTTCGAGTGTCATGGTTTTCCTCATCACCCTCATAAACTACATTGCTAAGTGTTCATTGTGTCCCATTCTTGCAGGCTTCCAGATAACGTCACCTTTGAGGAAGGAGCCCTTATCGAGCCCCTCTCGGTGGGAATCCATGCCTGCAAAAGAGCGGGAGTCACCCTGGGAAGCAAAGTCTTCGTGTCTGGCTCTGGTACAGTGATCGTAGTCAGTCCTTGGGTTCCCTGCCTGCTGGGAGGGGATGGACAGCCTCAGGCTCTGTTTCTGGCCTCTGCTGTAAGGGTGGGTCATGGTGGAGCCACAGGCATAGTGAGGGGGACCTTGGGGCTGCCAAAGTCTCCTTGGGCCAGGAACACGCTGAGCTCTGGGCATGTTCCGAGGTGGGGCTGATGCTGCCTGGCAGTGGTTCATGTTGTCTTTCTCCCCTTTGTACCCAGGACCAATTGGGCTCGTGAATGTGATTGTTGCTAAGATGATGGGTGCAGCAGCCGTGGTAGTTACAGGTAAGTCCTTTTAGCCCTTTCAGAGTGTGCCTGTTTCCCACCAGACAGAATCATAGAATCATTAAGGTTGGAAAAAACCTCTTAGATCATCAAGCCCAACCATTAACCCAGCACTGCCCAGCCTAACCATGTCCGTGAGTGCCACATCCACATGTTTTTTTAACAGTTCCAGGGACGGTGATTCCACCACTTCCCTGGACAGCCTGTTCCAGTGCCTGACCACTCTTTCAGGGAGGTTTGATCTTAGCAGGTTATTTTTCCCTCTGGTAGTGCTGGGTGATGGCCTGGACAGTGTTTGCACACTGTTTTCTGCATGCAGCTACACTGTGCTTCTCCACTTGTCTTTCTCTGCCCTTCTGTCTGCTCCTGCTGGGGGTTTCATTTTCCACTGGTTATCCACAGTGACTGAAGTGGCCTTTTCAGAGTCTCTGCATTTCAGAAATGGGCCTTCCTTGCATAACTCTATCCTAGACATTTCTAGTCCAGCTGCTGCTTGCAGGAATGTCTTTGTCCAGCTGTGTCTGGAAAACCTCTGAGGAAGGAGATCTCATTTTTCTAGATACCTTCTCCAGGTTTGCATCTCTTAATGATGAAGCTTCTTCTGGGGTCCACTCACAAACTGTCATTTATGGAGATTTCCCCTTGATGCAAGAACTGAAATGAGTCTTCATCACCTTTGCAGCTGCCCTTCAGGTTATTGAGACAGCCATTGCCACCTTTTTTTGCCGTGCTAACCTAGCCCAGCTCCCCCTAGCTCTCCTCTAAGGTTCAGGCCCTCTCTCTCTGTAGCATGCCCAGAAGGATGGAGAACTGGAGTAACTGCAGGATGTTCTCTGGTTGAAATTTCCACCTGGGGGTTGAACAGGGCCTGGAAGTGGTGCTTCCAGCTCCCACCATGACTCTGGGATCTTTCTGAGTGCTGATGGCCAGGAGGAGCAGTTAGAGGTGCCACTGGACATTGAGCACAGACTGCTGCCATTTGTATGTCAAAGCCCTAAAGGATCTGGACCTCTCAGGAGGCTGTTACTCACCTCCCATACTTTGAGCCAGGTGTATTTTTGACCCTTCTGTTACTGTGTTTCCATCTTTGGGTTGAGAGATAAAATTCAGGTCCCACCCTCTTGCCTTTACGGAAACATCCTTCTGTAGTAGCTCAGGTCAAAACACGAGGCACGTATTGCCTTCTCCCTTAATCCTTTTCCTGCGAAGTCCAGGGCATTTTTAGCTGTGCTGGCCTCACCCTGCAGGTGTGTGTGCTTAATGGACGTGATCAGTCCACACCTCAGATTTTGTGAAGTGTTGTCATTTGAGGATGATATTTGCTGTAGGAAGAAAAACATCTCTGCGTCCTGAATCACGCACGGGGAACCTTGTGCCCAGCTGGGCTGGTGCAGGGGCTGGGGAAGGCTTGGTGAGCTGGGGTTGGTGGGGCTGAGGCAGCTGGCTCAGCCTGCCCCCCATTCCCACTCCAGCCTGGGTGTATCTCCATAGCACCAGGAGCTGCTGCTGCTGGGGGCCTTGGGCGAGCTGAGCTGGCGGTCATGTGCCACAGGAGGTTCCTGGTGCTTGGTTTGTAGAATCAGCAGGCTTGGATACATGAAATTACCCCTTCTTATCTCTGTGTGCTGGCCTAGGTACTGATTCTGACTTACAGACGTCTCTTCCGCATGAGAGGGTTTTGGCTGAGGTGCTGAGACACCCTTGAAGGTGCTGAGACACCCTTGAAGGTGCTGTCCCAAGTCAAATATTTGTGTGTGACATGAGCTGAGGAATGGGTTTGGTTTGGCTCATTGCCGCTGGAGATTTTGCTGCCTGTCTCAAGGAATTGCTTTTTGTTTCGGCTTTAGGAGCCAACACCTGTGAGGCACCTGCCTGCCCACAGAGGCCCTCTTGCACTTTGCTACCAGATTATTTGAATACACTGCCCTGAGTTTTTATCATTTGTTTGTCTGTGAGGAACTTTGTCTGTGCAGCACTTATGGCTTTAAATGTTTGTGTTTGTTTTGACAAGCTTCTCACAGGTATAGAAATATTTAGAAAAGCTTTTCTGCAAGAACTCACCTCCTACAGCTTCTGTCTTTGGCTGGCCTGGAGTGTTTGATGTATTTAGTGGACTCCAGTTGGGTGAGAAGATCAGTGTGTTTCATGGGTCCTCATCTACTCTTCCCAAAGGTCTGTGTCTTTCTCCACTCCACTCCTGACTGGGTGTGATTGGTATTTATGGGCAGCCTTCTCCAGTCCTTCTGCCTTGCTGTTGCTCTAAAAAGCTGCTTTTCTCCTTAGATACATGTAGAAGATCAGCCTTCCTCACCAGTAAGTGAAGGGACAGTTTAGGTGTTTAGGGCTGTCTTGCTTTGCTCTGTTAGTCACTGAAGGTGCACTTAATAATTCCTACTTAAGGCAAATTATTCCCCTTGTTCTATCTGAATCTGAAATTCTGGGTGTCAGTGCCTCCAGAAACCCTGGCATTCAAGGTCAGGGGAGGTGAGTAACTGTACAGAGCTCAACTCTTTTGAGAAAGAAGATCAACATAGAAAATCTGAGAAAAATCAAGAGTATTTATTTGTCTGTTAAGCTGGCTCATAAACCATCATGAGAAGTTAAGGGTAATTTGATAACTTCTCTGGAAGCAATCAAAACTTTAATTAGCTCCAGGGCTGGGAAGTAAAAACAAATTTCTGACTAGAGGCAGGATACAAGCCTTTAATTTTACAATTGACCAGTTTCCCAAGAGCTGTGTGGCGTTCAGCCACAGTATGGTTTAAAGCCCAAACGATTTGATCCTTCCCAAGACTCTCAAGTGTCTGGAGCTCTGAACAATCCAGTGGCTTGCAGATCTGTCTGCTTCAGTAAGTGCTTCCTGGTGATTCAGGTGTACTGAGGTTATTGCAGCCCTGGCCAGGGCTGACAGTGTTGCTGCTGCATTCCATGTGCTGCTTGGAGCCAGGGCTTCCCTCCCGAGCAGGTCAGCAAAACAGAGGCCAGCTGCAGGAAAGGTGTTGGGTGTTTTCCTGCCTGAGAATGATTTTGTGGCCACTTTGAAATGCACTGGCTGCCCTGTTACTCTAGGGCACTGCCTGAGGATTATTTCTGCCAGAGAGACAGTATAAAATATATAAAAATATGTGAAATATAGAATAGAATTTCTATTATATTTTATATGTTTATATATATAATACATATTATATATATATATTTATAATTTAAAATATATTAGTGACTGAGCAGATGTTAAAAATGGCAGAATCCAGCTGTGTCTGCCGTGAGCTGGTGTTGTGAGACCAAACTTCACAGGGAGTTGAGTCATTATTTGAGGAGCACTGTTGAACCCCTGTGGTCTCCTTGCCATACACTGAGGTTTGGGAGATGCCAGCCATGCTGGGCAAAAGTGTTTCATAGCACTTGAAGTGCCTCAAAAAGCTCCTGGCTGTGCAATTGGTGCATGGAAGGTGTCTGAGTGCAGCTCAGCTGGGGTCAAGCATGACCCCCCACACAGCCTGGAGCCCAATGCCCAGAGCTTGGGAGGGACAGATGTGACTCCTGCAGCCACAGGAACGAGCCCATGTTGGGGCTTCCAGGATGATGCTGCCTTTTCTTTTCAGCCTTGGCTTTTCCTCTTTCCTTCTGCATTTTATTATCCTTTGTTGTCCCTTCTTGAAATGCCCTCCACAGCTCTCCTGGGTGCTCAGCTTGGTAGGTGTGCCCACACTTGGCATCCTGAGCCTTCCAGCTGCCCGTGGGGGCTTGTCTGTCATCTGCCCTGCCAGTGAGTGCCTGTCCATCCCCTGCCCTGCCTGTGAGTGCCTGTCCATCCCCTGCCCTGCCTGTGAGTGCCATCATTTTCGCTGTGGGATGGGCAGGGTACAGCCTCTGCCTGGCTCACTCCCAGAACTGCAGCTGAGTCAGAGCAGCTCATGTTGGAGAACTGGCCTTATCCTCCTCCTCTTTCCCTTGATATTTTCACCCCACCCTACCTCTGACTTCTTTGAAGACTGTGCCCTGCCTCTTTCCCATGTGTGTCCCTAGCACAGACATCTTTTTCTGAGTCTTCAAGCCCAGGACCTCTGAGAGGAGCCCACCCCTCAATTTTGGGTCCAGGAAATCTTGGCTGTTACATCTTTTCCAGTGCCAGCATGCAGACCCCTGTAGACCACTGCTTTAGTGCAGGGAAAAGAGGTGATTCCTTCCTGGGAAATGCCACTCTTCTCCTCAGCTGTCCCTGTCCTTATCTCCAGAGGTGGCCTGGTTACCAGTGGTGCCTGGAGAGGAATAGGTGGCTTTCTTCCAGGGGATGTGAGATGTCCCAGCAGGACAGCTTGCTCCGTGGTACAAACCCCCTGTGGATCTTCAGGTGATATTTACAGCCCTGTCAAGATCCCTCAGGACAGAGTACAGGAGTACAGCCATGCCCTCACAGATGTTTATCATCACCAGCTTTGTTGCTCTGTGTTAATGGGGTGTCTCAGGTCCTCCTTATTACCAGATCCACTCCCTTTTTTCTTCATGGGCTTGTCTGCTCATTCATGTGTGACAGAAACTGTCTGAGAGATGCTCAGCAGCCTCCAGAGCTGCTACAAGGAGGGTGAAGAGCGGGACAGGTCTGTGACAGTGTGAACACACTAAGTGCTTACAACTAATGCATTCTGCAGTTTGCTCAGCTGAAAGCACTCGCTGGGGGCTCCTTGAGGAAGCCCTTGGAGACCTCATGGTCTGTTCTCATCATGAAGTGAAATGGCCACATTAATAATCCTCAGAGCCTGTTGTCTCCTGTTGGAAAGATTTCTTGGTGCTGTCCATAGCCAGGTGATTGATGCCATCGAGGAGCAGGGTCAGAGCAACTTTGCCCCTGGCTCTTGCTCTTTGAGAGGTGTCCTTGAGGGTGGGAGTAAATAATGTGGACAGCCAAGAAGGAAAAATACAAGAGTGGTGCAGTTTTGCCTCATTGTGGGCTCTTCCCCAGGCTAACTCGCTGAGTGTGTGCAATGGGGTTTCCTACAGTCCATTCTCACTAGAGGATGAAGGTCCTGTGGGAATTAATGAAGCTGCTTCATCAGTCATTGCCAGAGAGACACTGGGCAGTGCAGCTGCAGCCAGAGGCAGCTTTAGGTAGGACACAGCTGACTCTGGAGTAGGTGCCTTGTCAGCCCTGGCCTCCTGCTGCCTTTTGCCTTTGCCTGCACTGAGGTTCCTCTGCTCTGCTGTGTCAGGACAGCGACCAGTACAACCACAACAGCTTGGCCATGGCTGTTCCTGATCTGGTTCTTCTTGTGGTGTCCCTGAAGTGCCCTTTGGAATTAAGCTTGGCCTTGGTTTGTCTTGACACACTCTCAGTGTTTCTGGCAGTGCCAAAGAGAAATTGGGCCATCTACAAACTGAAGACTTAGAAGACACTTCTCCAGTCTAGGGGTGGTGGCTGTTCCTTCACTCAGACATGGTTCTGCATGGTGTGGGTTTCATCTGTGGGTTTGTGCTTCAGTCTCTTTGAAGCACACCCTCTTCTGCAGCTGGGGAGCCTTTGGCATCTCCTCTGTCATTAAGTTGTCCTCGTCGCTCACCCTTCATCATCCTCATCATCTGGAGCCCCCAGCACATGAAAGATGTGGATCTGTTAGAGCAGGTCCAAAGGAGGGGCATGAAGAAAATAAAGGGGGAGGGCTGGAGCCCCTCTGCTCTGGAGCCAGGCTGGAAGAGCTGGGGGTGTCCAGCCTGGAGAAGAGAAGGCTCCAGGAAGACCTCAGAGCCCCTTGCAGGGCCTAAAGGGGCTCCAGGAGAGCTGGAGAGGGACTTGGATCAAGGGCCTGGAGGGACAGGAGAAGGGGGAATGGCTTCCCGTGCCAGAGGGCAGGGATGGATGGGATATTGGGAAGGAGTTGTTCCCTGGGAGGGTGGTGAGGGCCTGGCACAGGGTGCCCAGAGAAGCTGTGACTGCCCCATCCCTGGAAGTGTTCAAGGCTGGACAGGGGTTGGAGCAACCTGGTCTAGTGGAAGGTGTCCCTGCCCATGGCAGGGAGTGGAACTTTAAAGTGGAGTGGAGTCTTGAAGTCCCTTCCAACCCAAACTATTCCAATATTTTATGATCATTCTCTGCCTGCCAAGAAGGAATGAACTCTCACATCTTCTGATTGTGCGCTGTCCTGTACACACACATAGTGAGCGTGTGCCAGGTTCAGGTTCTTCCTCTTCTTTCACATAATACTCCAGTTTTTGACTTGATTTTCTTTCCACAGACTTATCTGCCACTCGCCTGCAAAAAGCCAAGGAGGTGGGGGCAGATTTCACCATTCAGGTGAAGAATGAGACCCCGAAGGAGGTGGCCTCCAAAGTGGAAAGTGTGCTTGGCTGCATGCCTGAGATAACTGTGGAGTGCACAGGAGTGCAAACCTGTATCCAGACTGGAATTTATGTGAGTACCACTTGTTCCCAAGGCAGACCAGTGATGGCATTGGTTTGTGTTTTCTGGGATGGTGCAATGAATGAGCTATTTCACTCCCACAGTGCTTAATTTAAGTGGGCTTGGTGTGGGGAGAGAAGGTGCTCATTAGACAGTAAACAAAGAGAGACAATTAAAGTGTTAACATCAGCATGGGGATAATTGATAACTGATTTGATGCTTGGGTGCTTAACCACTTACTAAGGAGACCCCAGTAAAGACCCCGAAACCCAGGAAGAAGGACAGCACCTTCCACTGAAGTTATGTCCAAATAAGAAGAATAATCAAGAAAATTAATTCCAGAAGCAATGAAAGAAGCAATTAAGAAAGGGATGTTTTGCTGCCATGAGCATCCTAACAGGAGGATGGGGGAAGGTTAATGTGGAGTTTCACAGTGAAAGGACGGGAGGGGAACGGGACAAACTGCAAAAAGAGTAATGCCAGTAGAGCATCAAGCTCTTAGTTTTAGATCTCTCCCATTGAAATCCCAAAGTACTCTTTGTAGTCCTAAATGCCAGCCATTTTTCAGAATGGGATTTGGATACCAAAATCCTTCAGAGATTTTCAAAAGATTGCACTTTTAGCTTTGATTACCATGTGTTTCACTCTTACAGACTCCTGACAGCATCCTGCCTCTCCCCAGCTTCTCTGCTGTGCCCCAGTCAGTGCATTGCAACCACAAAGGGGGGCTTTATTTTTTACAGACCCTGCATATGCTGTGTTCTGCAAAATGTAGCCTGTTTGTGTGT
>NW_024581249.1:0-22892 GCF_017639235.1 Corvus kubaryi
ACCCTGCTAAATCTGGTGTACACAGACAGAGCACAGCCAGTTTGGAAGTGTTGTATTAAACATCTTCTCTTTGCCTGTGATCTAGACAGACCCTGAGATCTTTCTGCTGTGAAAACTCATCCTATATGAAACACTATATTGTGTTGGAGGAGATGTTCAACTGTTTCCATATTTATGATTCTTGTGCTCTCTGTGGATGGGAAAAGCCCAGGCTGGGTTTTTGCTGTGTGCATTTGGGATGTGGCTGGGCTCCCACACTGGTGTGGGAACGAGGGCATTTCCTTGGTTGGCACCAACCCTCCTGCTGTACCTTCTCCTGCTCTTCTACACCACTCATGTATTTTTTTTCCCCCCTCTCTCACCTTCTTCCAGGAAAGATGATCATCCAGATCCTGCCAGAAGTGGAGACGCTTGGCCTGGGCCCAGACAATGTTCCCAAGCTGACAGAGCAGGTCCGTGACTCCATGCTCTCTGCCTACCAGGGGATATCAGGAATGACGAACGGAGCTTCCCATTAGCAATCCCATCTTCCAGCTCCAGCTGTGTGTGCTACAGCTGAGGGGGGGCCATGGCAACCACAGGGAGGTCTGGCAGCAGAGATAACTGTGGATTGCAATGCTGACATACCAGAGACAGGCAAAACATCCACGAAGGAGAGAAGCTTCCAAGGGGAATGTTGCTATGTCCCTCCCAGAGAACTGTGCCACCCAGGAGGACAGGCACACAGTGGACAGCTGGACATTTCTGTGTAATCATAACCCTGAGAATGTCCCTCCAGCTGGACCCCAGGCAGAGCTGGGCCCTTCCTGTGATCATCGCTACCTGCTCATAATCACCTTTCCCTGTTCAGAAACAACAAGGGGGAGGCATGGATCCCAAGCCTGTGACCATCCTGCCTGGGAAATGGCTGCCTTGGGATTTGAGGGCTGCCACATTCCCGTGGAACACACTCAGGAGAAGGTGCTGTTTTCTTCCTCTTCCATGGGGATGATTTGGGAAGTACTTCTGCCACAAGAGACAGAAACCAAGGCAGCCTTGGGAGAGGGGAATTAAAGACCTTACATGTGTCTACAGGGCTTGGTGGCTTCTTTGGGATATTTAGTCTTCCTTTTAAGCTGAGGAAGATTTTGCTTTCAGTGGTTGGGCACATCTTCAAAGTGCAAGAGGGACATGTCTGTCTGGGGACTCAGAAACCAGAGGCAAACAGCAGGAACATGCTGCCTAATATCCTTGCCACACCCAGATGGACTCACCATCCCTGGAAGTGTTCAGAAGATGTGTATATCTGGTGCTTAGGGACATGGTTTAGTGGTGGACCTGGCAGTGCTGGGTTAATGGACGCAATGATCTTGGAGTGCTTTTTCCAGCCTTACTGATTCTGCAATTCTACGATGATTCTTTGATAACCTCATTATTTTTAACACAACCTATATATCTTTCAACTCAAACACACTCTGGGAGCTGCACCTCCTGATTTCTGAGTCCAGCCTGGTTCTGCCCTGCCTTCTCTGTCAGAGGATGCCCACCAGCCACGATGTGATTTGCTTTTTTGTGCTGATATGTTTAGCTATGAACCAAAGAATGTTTTGGACACTGGTCTGACTTACACAGAATCACACACAGATTCACAGAATCATTTAGGTTGGAAAAGCCCTCCAGGATCACCGAGTCCAACCTGTGCCCAATCCCCACCTTGTCCCCAGCTCAGAGCACTCAGTGCCACCTCCAGCCCTTCCTTGGGCACCTCCAGGCACGGGGACTCCAAACCTCCCTGGGCAGCCCCTGCCAAGGCCTGAGCACCCTTTCCATGGGGAAATTCCTGCTGTTGTCCACCCTGAGCCTCCCCTGGCCCAGCCTGAGGCCGTTCCCTCTCCTCCTGGCCCTGTTCCCTGGCAGCAGAGCCCGACCCCCCCCCGGCTGCCCCCTCCTGTCAGGGACTTGTGCAGAGCCACAAGGTCCCCCCTGAGCCTCCTTTGCTCCAGTCTGAGCCCCTTTCCAGCTCCCTCAGCCGCTCCTGGGGCTCCAGCCCCTTGCCAGCTCCGTTCCCTGCCCTGGACACGCTCCAGCCTCTCATTGTCTTCCTTGGAGTGAGAGGTGCAAAACAACACAGGATTTGAGGTGGGGTCTCAGCAGTGCCAGCACAGGGGGACAGTCACTGCCCTTGTCCTGCTGGTCACCGTGGTTGGCACAGCCCAGGTGCCATTGGCCTCTTGCCCACCCGGGCTCCCTTGGGCTCTTGTTCAGCCACTGTCAACCAGCACCCCCAGGCTCTTTTCTGATGGAATGATTTCCAACCCCTCTGCCCCCAGCCTGTCATGGATGCCAGCTGTAGGTGAGTGCCCAGGATGTGTTTTATTACTGCCCAGAACACCCAAACCACACAGGTTCACTGTAGGATTTCAGTAAAACTTGTCTCAAGGCTTCAAGGCACAGCTGCCCTGCTGCAGCGTCTTCAATGGCTGAAAATCTCACTGCTGATTAGAAGCAGCCAAAACAGCTTCTTCTCTTGTGCAAAACCCGGAGACTGGGAAAGTTTTGATGAAGATTACATGCATGTGCCGATTTCTGAGCAGGTACAAAGGATAAGGAATTTGATTCTGCAATGCAAGCATGCTAGCCTGCAGGTTTGACACCCATTCAGTATGGGAAGTAAAAAAACTTGTCATAATTACAATTTAGAGAGTCGTAACGCCTCTGATCAATTTTTTAGGGCAACAGAAAATAAAATATCATTGTCCTTCCATCTGAAGACTTACATTACTGGAAGTTTTTAGAAAGAAATTATATTAAAAAATCACATTACAGGAAATAAAACAGATGACATAGTCTTGAGCTCCCCTCTGGGAAACCATGTGCTGATGTTCAGTCAACAGCAGCCAGCGGAGCCTGATGTCCAGGCAGGAATTTCCCAGGAGCAGTTCGGTGCCACCATTAGGGGTTTCCAACGCTGGTCTGATGAGCAAGATTAGACACTGTCAATGAAGCAGAAAAAGCTGCTGAGAGGCAGAAAGTCTTCCCTGGACACACCATTTTCCTCCACCTTTTTGTCGTCCCTGTATCCTTGCACCTCTGAGACACGGTGGTGCTTCCAGCCTTAGAATGAGTGGTTTGGGGGCAATTTCTTTCCATTGGAAAAGGTTAAACTTCTAGCAACTGCTTTTAGTCCTGGAATTTCACTCTCTCTGGGTTACACAAACACTTTGGCTTCCTCCAAGCCTGGTGAGAAAGGAGCCACAGGAAGCAGCTCAGCACATTTTAGTAACCGTAAGACTACGATAAAAAAATAAATGAAAAAAACTCTGTTGTTTAGCTGGACTCAGCTAAAGAATGGGGTGAAGCCACCATAATTTAGCCTTTAAGTGCAAGTATCTGTCTTAAACAACAGTGTTTCCCTCAAATGGTTACTCAAACTCAATACAGGAACTGCATGGAGATGCTTTGTGATCTGTGCCTTGCAGAAGGACAGTGTAGGTGATCCCCAGGTTTTGTGATCATCTGTAAATGGGTTGTCAGAAAGAAAAAGAATCCAAGCCAGTCCATTCTTCAAGTATCCGTTCTCCCACATCATTTCAGCTGGGAGAGCCCTCATCAAAAGTGTTTCAGTAGGACACTGAGTGTCCACATCTCACAGAAAAAGACACTGTTTTACTGTGGCACATCACAACCTTTGGCCATGTGTGTTCAGCTACTGGTGTGTGAGGCCATACAGTATCAAAACTACTCCAGATACACCTTAAACTGATTTAAAGCTTTGGGGAAGATGAGGGGAAAGCAGGAACTTGGAGCAGCAGAGTAAGACCTTGGAGCAGGTTGGCTAATTCTAGTTGATTTTTTCATCAACACCTTTCCTGTCAGGAAAGACTGTGGTTGTCCTGGAATAAGGTCATCACAGGAAACATTCACAAAGTCCAGAACAGACTGGATTTTGAGGGATTTCCCATCCTCTTGAAAGGAAGGGGCAGGGAATAAGGGATGATGAAAGTGATGGATTGTCTGCCACCAGTGCTGTCTGAGTGTGGCTAAATGGACAGTCATTGTCTTTTGGGGGCAGGGTCACTGTGGAAACCTTAATTCTTTCATTTTTTAGGCATGGAAGCAACCTCATAGTGCATTTATTATTTTTGACTGATCTCAGACCACTGGTACCTTTTGTGGCACTCTCCGGCTCATCTTTCCAGGGTGAGAGGTCAAGCACGTCGATCTCTTGGCAATCAGTGAAGTCCTCAGGATAAGTGTTGATCTTGAACACATCCCTGGGTATCTTTTTGATATGAGTATTGTCACAGATCACCCTCGACACTGAAATTTTTCTCAAAGCTTGCAACTGTTGTGGAGTGAAAACTCCGGGGTTCTCCCACCAGAATCTGCAATGATATTTTCAGAAGCAGTTTATAATCTTTGGTTACTTGCTGAGATGGGAACCTGACCAAGGTGAGTCTGAACGGTGCTTAGATCCATCTTGATTCTCCAGGAGCACCCTTTTAGAAAGAGGTGTCTCCAGTGTGGCCAGACCTGGATTCTGCCAGTGCAGAGAGCCTGCCTCTTCCACACAGCATCAGCAGCCTGCTGGGATGCAGTGATTTATCCTCCCCTTTATGCCCTGAGAGCAAAAGCCACCTCAGGCAGAGACCACAGCAGAGACCCCCATGGTCTGGAGCTGGTGCTCCTCAGCCATGTGAATCTGGAGAAACAGGCTGCAAAAAAGAGTCCTTTGGTAACTGGGCTAAAATCAAGGGGTGAGCCTTGCTGGGAGCACTCACTGGAATGCTGTAGATGGGTTGGATTAATATGTCACAGGAAAGGTCAGCATTTCCCCCCTAAAAAATGCCACAGGGAACGTATCTCTCACCTGTCCCCATCACGCAGGTTCCTGAACTGGGTGCCAATAATGCAGGACAGGAGGGGCCCAACTCTGCCCTGGGGAACCACGGGCTCTGCAACTGCCCCAATCCAGAGGTCGATATTGTACGGTGTCCCATACACATTCATGAACTTCTTGGCCAGTTTGGGATTGCCGAGCACCTCAGACAATTCTTCCACAGTTTGGGGTTGGGAGAGCCCACAGAAGCCCCTCCAGGCATTGTAACCTGCAAGAGCAGGAGCAGCAGATGACCAGGACCCACCACCACGTCTCTACAACACCTTTCTTGGCCCATAGGCATTCCCTGCTTCTTCTCATGGCATTAAAGGATCTGGAAGGCACTATTGTCCAGGCAGTCCCAACAATCATCACATTTTCAAAGGTCCTTCTTGTATGTACACTAAACTAACAGTTTGGGTTGTCTTTATGACTGCAGCTCATCCTGGTGGTTACATCTTTCTACTGCTGAGGGTGAATGCATCAGTCCTTGCAGCCTTGGAAGGCCAAATTTCTCAGATAAAATTCTTAGAAAAGAGGAAATCTAGCTATGTTTAACCCAAGAGCACCTGTTCTTCTCTAGCACCTGGGGCAGTCCCACCTGTGGGTGCAAGGCACTTCTGCTCAGAACTCTGGCTTGTCTGGGACACGAGACAAGATTGATGAGCAAAGAACAAAGCCCAGGGGACCTGCCCAAGCCCATGTGAAAGCTGAATTTGGTCACTTGTGCCTGTACCTTCTGAACCACACATGCTCTCTCTTTGCAATACACCACTGTCTCTCACCTGCTTTCTTACATTATCCCAAATATCATCTTTGATTTCTAAGCCTTTTGCCCTTGTTTTAAATGTCTCAGAAAAAGACTTTTATAATACAGAGACCTTGTTTTCCCCTGAGCTTGACTGTCTGTCCATCCTTCACCCTTAAATCAAGGTTTCTTCCCATTAGTATAGAAAAAGCTCAGTTCATTCATAAGCAGCAGAAGGAAAAAAGTCTTATTCATAGGAGGTGTGGACTTGTGTCTCCTTACCTGGAAGGCCATGGTCTCTTCCCCGTTGCATGTTCATGGCTCCTAGATCCAGACCCATCACCTCTGTCTGTTCAAAGAGGTGGTTCTGGAGCTCCTCAACGAGCAGCTGGTTCTGTTTCATGACTTTTGCATGATCCACAAGCATGCCCCGGATCAGGGGGTCGATGCCTCCTGCAGCCATTGCAAAGCAAGGAAATATTTTTTGTGCCAATCTGCAGCTTTGGTGGTCCCTTTCATGCAGCTGAAACAGTCTGTTATGGGCTGGGTGGGGTTTTCATCTCCATATTTTCATTTCACCATGTGTATATAGAATCACAGAATCACAGAATCACAGAATCACAGAACCGTGGAATGGTTTGGGTTGGAAGGGACTTTAAAGCTCATCCTGTTCCACCCCCTGCCATGGGCAGGGACACCTCCCACTGTCCCAGGCTGCTCCAAGCCCTGTCCAGCCTGGCCTTGGACACTTCCAAGGGATCCAGGGGCAGCCCCAGCTGCTCTGGGCACCCTGTGCCAGGGCCTGCCCACCCTCACAGTGGTACCTGTATGAATCTGTACATGTCTGCAGATGCCAGTAAACAAAGCCTCTCATAGTAACTGAGTTCCTTATCCCTCCCTATCCCTCAGCTTTTCCTTCCACAGCCCTAAAACCACTTGCTGCCCACCAGTCCCTTTCCAAGTCTGCTCCTCAGCCTGCCAGGCCGCAGCATGTCCTGGTGCCTGGGGGCTCTGTCCAAGGTTTTAGGATTTGCAATGGATTTAGTTTATAATTCACTATTAGATGACAGATCTTTAAAAAACATTAAACGTAATGATAGAATTAATTCATGTGTGATTGTCCGTGTCTTTTTCATAGCAATTAAGGAGACGGTATGAGCAAAACACAGGAAAATTGGCTGCACACGTGTAATTATATTTCTCATAATTAGTTAAATAACCTATTTTGGAAGAGACATTTGTCTTCCTTGGAAAGACTCATGTCCGGAGATCTCAGCTGTGCAATAGCAGGACCCCATAACTCCAGTTAGAGCCAGGAAGAGGGATGGGCACCTCTAGGAAGGAACAATGCTGCTTTAGCTCAATTAAACTGGATGCATCACCCTCTGTCCATGTCTCCTGATTGCAGGGGGATATAAGAGTTTTGATTGACACAGACTTTGGTGGACTGGCATTGGGCACAGGGAGTCTCCTGCCTCCTGGAGCAGCAGGAGGAGCTGCACCATCTGAGTGGATGTGGAGCACTCCCATTGTCAGGCCTTGCTGAGCTGGGAGGTGTCCAAGGAATGACTGGACATGGTGCTCAGTGCTCTAGGCTGGGTGACAAGGTGGGGATCAGTCACAGGTTGGACTTGATGGTCTTGGGGATCTTTTCCAACCTAAATGATTCTGGGGTTCTGTAATTCCATGTGCCTGACCAGCTGACCTCCACCTCAGGACCAGACCAGGACCACTGCTCCATGTTCTTACCTTCCATTATAATTCTCCACGGAGCACAAAAGGTCAAATGCAGAGGGACATGGGAGAAGGAACCCAAAGGCTGGAAGCTCTCGTTCAAACGGGACACAAAAGGCTGCACCGACGTATGGCCGAATCGAAAAGCCAGGGAGAAAACATTTGAGGCCCTCGGATCCACCTTCTCATTGTAACCACTGTACGAAGGGATCCACTTGCTGCTCTCCTCGGCCAGCAGGAGTGGGAGGTAATCTCTGTAGGTTATGATCTGAAAAAGCACGAGAGCACAGCACGTTACCAGCAGCTGCAGCAGACATGCCATCGAAGCCAAGTGCAGAGAACGAACTCTGCAGCAGAACTCATTAAGATCTTTAGAAAAAAGAGCTGTAGCAATGGAAAAAGTTTGGCATAATGGATTTAAATCATTTTTAAATGTGAAATTATTTTATCTAATAAATAATTTATACATTAAATATAATAAATAATTGATAAATCAGTAATATGATGCATAAAAAAGCTCTGGATATCCATGCTGTCTCAGATGGACTATCCTCATTCACAATTTCCATCTCCCACAAATAACTGCACTGATTTTACAAAGCATGGTTTTCCTCCTTTTGCCTGGAGGAAAAACCACTCCTAAGTGTGTGGATGATAAACAGCAAACAGTGATCAGTACCTGGTTTATGGCAATCACAATCTTTCGACTCTCCTGGTAAAGCTTTTCCCCATCCCAGTGGGGATTTAAATTCCTCAGCTCCATAGCCAAGCGATTGTGCTCTCGGACAAAGAGAGTGTGCATTGCAGACAGTCCCAGGTTTTCTGTCACGCGTTTGTCACCTAAAATGAAAATATTTTGGGGATTTTGTACATTGCTTTCAATTTCAGAAGCAGGTTTTTGTGTTAGGACAGACAAGTAACAAGTGGTGATGTTCCTGGTGATAATGCTATGGCTGCCCCACCCCTACAAGTGTCCAGGGCCAGGCTGGACAGGGCTTGGAGCACCCTGGGATAGTGGAAGGTGTCTCTGCCCATGACACGGGGTGGAATAGGATGGGCTTTAAGCTCCCTTCCAACCCAAACCATTCTGTGATTCTATGAAGGCTGGAGGGGACCCAGGGAGAGATCTCACTCCTCTGTAAGATGATGGAAGAAGCACTGAGCATTTCCTCACTCAGCAAGGTTTCCCATTTCCTCATTCTCAGCATGCAGAGAATGAGGAAATGGGAACACTCTGTATTCCTATGATTGATTTTGCATGCTTCACATTTATAATGGTTTTTTTTAACATTATGCCTATGATGGATCACTTCAAATTTAAGTAAGTTCTGTGTTTGTCCTCGGTTTGTTTAAATTTCAGACAAACTTCTAGACTTTTCTGCTGATGTAGGGTGGGTTAGTTAATCAATCAACTAGATTACTTAAGAGTGTTTAATTGTTAGTATTGATTGGGTTGAAAACTGAATCATAGAATCACAGAATGAAAGGGACTTTAAAGCCCATCCCATTTCAACCTTCCACCATCCCAGGCTGCTCCAAACCCCACCCAGCCTGGCACCGGACACTCCCAGGGCTGGGGCAGCCACAGCTTCTCTGGGCACCTTGTGCCAGGGCCTCCCCATTCTCACAGGGAGCGATTTCTTCCGTATATCTAATTTAATCTACTCTCTTTCAGTGTGAAGCCGTTCCCCCTTGTCCTCCCACTACAGTCACTGATCCAGTCCCTCTCCAGATTCCCTGTAGTCCCTTCAGATCCTGGAAGGTGCTGTGAGGTCTCCACACAACCTCCTCTTCTCCAGGCCGCACAGCCCCAACTTTCTCAGCCTGTCAGTGCTGACAAGCTGACAACTGGCATTCAGTTCATGAATGGTGAATTCTAGGTAGGAGTAAAAAAGTCCCTGAGAAGTTTTAAGCACTGTTGGTTATTCTATTGAAAATTTCTCCTGCTTTTGAGAAGACTTTATAAAGGAAGAACAATTTGCTGTAATTCTTCTGGGAAATTAAAATAATTTTTATGTTAATTAATCAATTATTGCTTGATTTTTTTTTTCCTAACTGTGGGGAGGATCCATTGTCTTTCACCTTATGTAGTCATGTCTTGAAGAGCCTCATTCAAATATCACGGAATCACAGAATATTCTCTGTTGGAAGGGACCCACAAGGATCCTATATGGAGATATTTGACCCTTTTTGATTTTATGGCCCACTGAAAACAACCCCCCAGCTGCACCTTACCTGCTTTAAAACAGGGGATGTTGGCGCTCTTGTTGGTGAGAACACAAACACTGTGCGTTGTGTTCTCGAAGGGCAGCAGTTCCAGCCCCTCATCCATGAAATCCTGGTTCACGGCCATCAGGCCCAGCTGGTTGGTGAGATTTCTCAGGCTCCTGGCCAGGGAGTCGTCGCTGCCGTACACCGTGCTGGCGTCGATGAACGACGTGGCAGCGTTGAGCTGCTCCCGGCTGAACGTGCCGGGATTGCACACGGAGGCGGACTGGACGAACGGCATGCAGGTGTCGGAGCTCAGCATCCGGGGATCGTCGGGGGGGAACTAAAGCAAAGGAGTGAAGTGATGCCTCAGAAAGTCCCGCCGTTTTATTTTTGCTGCTGTGAGAGTGTGGGATGGGTGAGAGTCAGGGTACCTTAATGGGGAAGCAGGGGGGCTTGAAGGCACAGCTGGTGTGGCACTGGAGCTCCAGGCTGGCTCCTTCCCCGCTGGCAGGGGCCAGGTCTATGTCGTGGTTGACCCACTGGCCCCAGTGCATGAAGACCAGCGAGAGCTGCCGGTCTGCGGTGACGTTCTCGTTGGCCGTGTGAGCAATTTCGTTGGATACTTTTCGAACCTGCAGAAAACCGAAATGAAAATGTATGTGACTGTCTCTGCCATGGTGGATTTGCATCTCGCTCAAACTCCCCCGTGAGATCTTGGAATCACAGAATCACGAAAGTCGGAAAAGACCTCCAAGATCATCAGCTTTCAACCGAGTATCCTCATTCCCACTAAACCATCTCGAGAAGTACCACATCTACCTGATTTTTGGACACCTCCAGGGACTGACTCCTCCACTGCCCTGAAGATCCTGCTCCAATGCTTAACCCCTATTTCAGGGAAGACATTTTTCCTAATATCCTGAACCTCCCCTAGTACAATTTGAAGCTATTTCCTCTTGTCCTGTCACTTGTTCCCTTAGAGAAGAGGCCAACCTAGTCCTTTCAGGTGGTTGTAGATCATGCACAAGATGATCTTAGATAAGCTACTAAGAATTAATTATGACATTAAACAGTTCCATGTCATTCCCCAGCTCTATCCAATCAGGAGTAAAAGTAGACTCCACAGCCCTTCAGCCAAACCTGGCTTCATGGAAAGCCCATTCCAGCTGAAACTTGTTCGTGCACATCCAGAAAGTCAAGAACGTGGCTGAGGAGCTCCCAAGCCTTGTGGTTTGTACAAACCTCCTGGTGTCCTTGAGCACACTGACTGCAGCAATCCTTGGGACGCACACTTTAGAAACTGCTTAGGGAAGCATCCACAACCTTTTTGCTCATGTCTGTCTCCAACAAAAAATATTAACCTGAGCCATAACTCAGCTGCGGAAAAGCAGCCTCAATTCAGCTCCTGAGATCAAAGATCAAGCAATTTAGATGTTGTCACTGCTTCCCTCCTGACAGGTGCAGGGAGGGCAGTGCCCATGCTCATGGCTGGATCAGGATAACAACTCTCACCAGTGGGAGTGGGAATCCATTGTAGCGCTTTCCTTCACTTGCTCCTCTGGGAACAGACACTCCATCTTCGTACAGGGCCGGGAGCCAGCGTGCGAAGGCGCGGTTAGAGGACCCCAGGTGGGAGTGATTTCTGCAGCATCAGCAGAAAAACAACTTCTGTTATTTTTTCAAACATCAGCAGCCTTGCACAGACCAACATTTCACAGTCCTTTATTCCACATATGAGCACTCTGGTAACAGGGGTGAGATTGGGAAAACACCAAGAAGCAAATTATACCAAGGCTATTGATGTGGAGAAAAACCAACTTTTTTTTAAAAGGTGCCTTGTGTCACTCTATCAATTTTATTTGTCATTTAAACCTACATTAATTTTATTTGGCATTTAAATCTCTGTACCACCTCTGTCTTCATTGGCCTCTCAAAATCAGACTCACAGCAGGGCCATCATCATGGTCAGGGTGGCCATGTCTTGTCCAGCTGGGGGCTGGAAGCTTCCAAGGATAAAGATTCTCCACCTCTGTGGGGATCGGTGCCAAGGCTGCCCCCTGGGGAAGTTTTTACACAGACCCTCTCAACCTGCAGTTGTGGCCATTGTTGTGTTGCCTTACACTGCTCTGAAAAGTCAGAATCACTAAAGTCAGCATTTTGTGTTCAGAAGACCAATAATTCTGATTGAGCCAATGATCTGTGGCCCTGCAGACACAAAACCCAGGCAATGCCTGTCTATATGACTGGATGTGGCACTCAGGGTTCTGGTCTGGTTGACAAGGTGGGGATGAGTCAAAGGTTGGACTTGATGGTCTTGGAGGTCTTTTCCAACAGAAATGATTCTGTGATTCTGCACTGGAAAAGGAGAGGAGTACCCAGTGTTTACAGCAGTGTGCCGTGAAATAAGAGCGTGTCCTAGGAAAATGACCCTGCCAGAGCCGAAGCAATTCCATCGAGTATTAAGGACTCAGAACCACCAGGTTCTTGTTCTGATTTTTATTACTGTCCTTGCAGGCAAAATATTCTTCCTGGTGTGTGCCTCAAACTGAGCAAGATCCTTGGGAAAATATTGACACCACAGGGATCCCTCAAGCCCAGTGGCCCCTCATCTCTCCCACAGCCCAACAAGGCCAAGGACAACCCTACCTTGAGCCTCAAATCAGCATGAACACAGAATCCCAGAATGGGTCAGGCTGGAAGAGACCCCACTGGGGTCACGTGGTCCCATGTCCCTGCTCAGGCAGGGTCATCTCAGACCATGAGGCAGAGGATTGTGTCCAGATAGTTCTGGAATATCCCCAGTGAGAGAGACGCCACACCCCCCCTGGGCAGACAGACACTGCTGTCCTTGTGGGGCTGGAGGCCCTGGACTCCATGGGAACAGACTGGAAAACCCCAGTGAGCGTGAGCTCCCCGCACACTGATGCAGAGCTGTGCTGTGTCATCACATCTGGTACATCTGTTTCATGCCAGATGCACATTGGATGCAAATCCCTCTCAGATTTGGGGGCTGGTGCTGGCACAGCAGGACAGAGAGCCTTGACCGCCATTGTCAGAGTAGGAGTTTGGTCATTTTCTGGTCAAAAAAAAAAGTTTGATCCCAGCTTTGAACATGGAGGGAAACTATGTGCAAAAAGCTGAAGAACTAATTTTCTCAGATGAAAGATGTACAATACACAAAGTTGGAAGAGCCAAGAATTAAAGTCTTATTTAATTCCCATCCTTACTCATCACACAGATACATCAATAGCTGAATATTATCATCTGACTCAGCTGGGGAAATGAGTATTATCCCTATGGAAGAGTGCAGGGGTGATTTCCTGTAGCCTCCAGCAAAATGAGAGGTTGAGCCTTAGCCTCAAAATTTCCTCACCTTCTTACCTGCCCCCACCCCAAGAAGTCCTTTCTTTCATCCAAAGCAGCACATGAAGGACAGTGGGGGCAAATCTGAGATTTTCAAGAAATTACATCTTTTTCCTGCCAGGCAAAGGTAGAAATGAATCCTCTGTTACAGGCTCATTAAACTGAGCATGTCACTCTTCTTGCTCAGTCAAAAGGCACTCTCACAAATCATCTACCCTGGGTCAGAATACGGATTTGAGACTCTCCCTGTCCACACATAAATCCTACCTGTTGTTGCACTCCCCAGTAATGGTCCGGTAAAAGTCCCTCTCCGGGCATTTAATGGAACGAGTCTGGTAGTCACAGCCAGTGCCCTTGGAAATCATCTCCTTCTGTCTCCTGCTTAGCAGGTCTGAAAGAGAAACCCTGAAAAGTAACATCTGATCCTACTCTTCTTTTGTTGTTTCAGCTTCTAAGTGTTCTAGGTCAACATTCGAGCCAGCTGAATCGGAGCTGTGGATTTAACACATCTGGATTGGAATTGTTAATTTGGTGCCTAAACCCTTTTGTGATTCAGCCGTCCCCTCTGGACTAGGGAAACTGGGTGGGCATGCAGCAACATTCCAGGGGAATGTGGGGAGCATCATCACCAGGAAGGTGTTACCCCAGCTGGGAACAAAACGATGAGTTTGCAGAGCAGTACAACCCAGGTGTGAGGAGCAGAAGCGGAAGATGGAGGGTTTTCAGTGGTTAGAGCCTCCAGTGGGTTTTGTCCCAGGTTTGTCACAGGCATTGTTAGGCTGTTTTCACAAGGATAGGAGAGATGGACTCTCAAAGATGATGAATAAAACACCTGGGGGGTCTGGTCTGTCTCTGAGCATCCTTAAAATCTATTCCCCTGTTGGGGAACAGTTTTATCCCCGGTTTTTTGGGTCTTGGCAGAGCTGCTCTCTGCCACCTGCTGTGGCACATTTCCTGCTCTTAGCTCTTTGTAAGACATTTTGGTCTAAATCACATTACCTGTGACATTGAAGCTCTGTTCCCCAGAGAGATGCAGCTTCATTTTGAGGAGTTTCAAAGTAGTTTCCAAGTAATCAGCAGCACGGACTGCAGATCTGGTTTTTCCTATTGGGTCCTTTAGGTGCTTCAGGAAATCCATTGGGTTGACAATCTTTTCCTCCAGTTTTCTCTTTAAGCTGAACATAGAAGAGTTCCATGAAGCACCTTCTCTGAATTCAGAGCTCCTCTGTCATGCTGGACTGGGTGTAATTAGCTGTGACAACCCTGCAGGGTGGCAGGCAGCCCTGCCCAGTAGGACGAGCTGTCTGCACATCAGCACATCAGCTCAGATGGTTTTGGCAAACAAATCATTGTAATCCCCTACTTCAACTTTGCAGTCACACTTCCTTGTCACAATAAATTTTGTTCTATCATGAGGAAATCCAGATCAATGAACTGTGACTGGATAGGATTTTACCTGTATTATGTTGCAAGGTGTATTCTGTGAACAGAGGGACAAACCTTGCTCCTGTTCCATCTCTTTCTGGTCCCATGGCTGTGTCTTGCTACTTCTGCAGGATGGGTGGAGAGCGACTCCTTCCCAAATCCTCCCACTGCCTGGAACCAGCCTTTTGGGACAATCACAGAGGATAGCTGGGGTTTGACTTCCACTGACACTTATCTGGGACAGGGTGTCCATCTGCACAGTTCCAGTCCTTCCAGAGAGGGGCAGAACTCTGGCTGCCAGGAGAGGACTCACACGTGTTCAGCATGTCTGAACCACTATGGACCAGCGAGAGGTGCCCGTGGCACGGTAGGTGAGGAAACAGTACTGGGGGTCATGATTGGTGGCTCTGGGACCAGAATCCAGCCAAACTGGGCAAAAGGATCCCTCTAGCTATGACAAGGAGAGCCCTGGCACTAAGGCTTCTCCATTATAAATATGCATTGGAAAAGAGAGAAAACACACATATATTTAATCTTATTGCTTTAAAATATTGGGGCCATCATGCAGGAAGAACTCACCTTTTCCGAGCCTGTAAATATGCTGTGTCTACCAACTGCCTGGCCTCAGTAATGATGCTCAGGAGAGACGAATCTGAAAGCACCTCTGAGACTTCTGCTCAAAAGAATGAAAGAAGAAAAAGCAGAAATTGAGGATACTCAATTATAACATACACCAGGAGCTTTGTTCTCCACTGAACCATGTCCCCAGCAGCTACATACACAGGTTTTTTGAACATTTCCAGGGATGGTGACTCCACCACTGCCCTGGGAAGCCTGTTTCAAGGCTTCCTAATCTTTCCCATGGAGAAATTTCCCCCAATATCCAATCTAAACCTCTGGCACAATTTGAGGCCATTTCCTCTCCTCCTGTCCCTGTTCCCTGGCAGCAGAGCCCGACCCCTCCAGCTGCCCCCTCCTGTCAGGGACTTGTGCAGAGCCACAAGGTCCCCCCTGAGCCTCCTTTGCTCCAGCCTGAGCCCCTTTCCAGCTCCCTCAGCCACTCCTGGGGCTCCAGATATTTCCCCAGGGAAAGTGCACAGAAGAAGCCAAAGACACAATCTGTGCCCCAGGTTCCCTGTCATAAAAGGATGATTTATGCATGGAAGGGTTGGCTGTTGGTTAAATAGGGAGTTTCCTTAGGCAAACCTCTCAGGTATCAACTTCATTGTTAGAGGATCAATCTACAGGACATTTCAGTTCTTTATTGAAGCAGTGTCTAACTGGGAGCTCAGACTGAGTTTTGATTCACATCCTTTCCAGTAGAGCAGCAGCCAAAGGACAAACAGGAACCTACCATTCCCTGAGAAGCCCATTGCTCCAACTGCACAGAGGGTGATGATGGATCCCAGGAGAGTCATCCTTGGGTTTGTGCCTAGAGAGAAATGCAACATAAAATCCTCGATGGACAGGGCTTCACTGAGGGGTCAGAACAGATTGACATGTTTGGTTTCAATATCTCTTTCAGGATTCAGGAATCTGTCGGTGGGACTCGGGCTGTGGCTGTGGCTGTAGGTGTTGGCAGGACACCAGGACATCTCTGAGTGGTGGGACCCTCAGCAAACCGGGCTGAGTAGCTGCCAAGGAACAGGCAGACAGGTACAGTCCAGCCTCAGTGATGGAGAATATTGGGAAAGTGAGTTGGAAGAGGGCGGTGTCCTGGTGTCCTGTCTTTGGCAATGTCCGCAAGCAGCTGATGGAAAGGAGCCTGACCCCACACATCCCTCTCTGCCCCCTCTGTCCTGATGTTGAACAAAACAAGCTGCCACATCTATCATCAGTCTTTCAACCACCCCTGCCAGTCCTCCTGCTGCTCCCTGAAATCCGTCTCTATTCCTGTTTCACATTAACAGCAGAAATGTGCATGATCTGTTCCACCAGTGTCTCCCCCTGTGGCACCTTCCCTGAATGGAGATTTTTCACCCAAAGGTTGCAGCTAGATCTATTTTAAGTAATTTAGCCAACATTTTAGCTATTTAGAACCAGACAGAGACAAAATTTGGAAGAACTAACAGATTTCTCACAGTGGGAGAGGTTATCTTAACTTTAAATTCCATGAAAATTCCTGGACCATCTTCTTGGGGATTGAAAGCTGCTTATTCCTTGCAACCTTATATTGCAGGATATTTCTGCATGAGGCATAAATCAGACTGTCTTTGCTCACTTTTCACAATAAATTAAATACATATCAGGGGAGAAGGAGGAATGAAGTACCACCAGCTCCCAACACTGCACTATGCCTCCCATCTCCTTGGGTTCACCCATGGAATGCACCAATATCCACACCAGAAATATCAAATACAGCTATAAAATGAAAATGCATTGATCTTACCTGCCATCTCTGCAGCACTGGCAGGGCTGGGAAATAAGTCAGTCCTTTATACACCTGCACTAGGGCAGAAATTAGTCGGGTCTAAGATGGGCGTGGCCAAAAAAATGGGACCAGACTGAGCCAAGAGGAAATATCTGCTGGTTTGCTTTCCTGGAATGATCTAGAAAGTGCACACATCTCCATTCCTTCCGACTTCCTTCTTGAAAAACCAGTAAAAAAAGGAATGAAGACATGCATTTCTTACCTGCAAGTGAAAGAGATTAGCTTTACTTTATGATGGTAAAAGATCATGGTGGAATTTGGCTTCTTTTTCCTTGTTGGTTGACAGCTCTGAAGGTTTGGGAAGCCAGAAATGGATCATTTTGCCAGCATGCATTTGTGGAACATCCCAGCATCCACACAGAGCATGTGTGAATGGTGGGCCTGCCACTATCTGTGTCCAGGAAAACAAAGTTGTGTCCCGTTAGGGATTTGGAAATTCCTAAAAAATAATTGCTGATTATTGGGGATGACACAGACTGGACAAGGAATGAGGCAGTAGCACGTAGCAGGGTCAAGCTGTCTCCAGCAAAATCACATGGACAGGAATATGGACAATCCCAAAGTTGTATCTGTGCAAATTCTTAGAAAGGAGCAAAGTCTTGGGCCAAATGATGTCATTCATTTCAATGTGAATTATGACAGATGGTTAGGAGCAAATTCTTCTGTGAGGGTGGGCAGGCCCTGGCACAGGGTGCCCAGAGCAGCTGGGGTTGCCCCTGGATCCCTGGCAGTGCCCAAGGCCAGGCTGGACATTGGGGCTGGGAGCAGCCTGGGACAGTGGGAGGTGTCCCTGCCCACGGCAGGGGGTGAAACGGGATGAACTTCAGGGTCCCTTCCAACCCAAATTCTTCTATGATTCCATGATATGCAAGAGGGAAAAGGACAGTACTTCAGTGGACTAATGAGAAGGTAGTAGAAATAATTTAATCCTTTGAACATTGGTGACGCTGATAACAAAAGACAATGCTGATTTTTCTTGCCATCAATCAGCCTTGTAAACCTCCCAGGATTATGGAGTCAATCCTTCCTACTGTTTAAATATTTTCACAGCTCTTATTAAACCAAAATAAATAAAAGAAAAGCATGTATGATAAAGGAAACTGCTACCAAAAAGATGCCATTTTAAATCTGTGGGGGGGAAAAAAGGAAAGAAAAAGAAAGATGCACGAAGGCCAGGTTTTCAGAAACTGAAAATGCAAAGTCAATATTTCTCCCCTAAAGTGAAGTTTGAAGCCAAAGCAGAAGGTGGCCCCCAGCACCAGAGGGACTCTGACCACCCTGCCAGGTGCTCCACCTTATCTATCCAGCTTTCCTTGCAAAACGTGTGTGGGCAGAAGTCCAGGTGCCTGCTGGGTGGCTTTGCTACTTTTTTTGTGTTTGTGACAAGTATCTTTGCCATTAGTGACTCTTAAGGAAACTTCCCTGTCTGACCAGCCAGGAGCCACCCTGGCAGTCCCAGCGGCACCACCTGAGCTGGGGCCCCTTCCCAGCAGAGGGAACAGGGACCTGTGCACAGCCAGGTGAGGGGCACTCCGAGACATGGCAGGAGCCGATGGCTCCAGACTTTGCTGTGCTTGGACTGCAGGGGTATAACAGCCCAGGGTTTCCTTTGTTTGGATCCGTGCTCAGAGGCACCAACTCGAGCTGTTACACCAAGATTAAAATATTTTGAGCATCCAGACATCTGTGACTCTCCTGTGGGAAACCTGGGGTCAAGCTGGTGAGGAAACCTGGTCTGACTGGGCAAGTGTGAGGGGTGTGAGCACTCAAGTGGGGTCACTGGAGCCACGGCTGAGAAGGGACCTCAGTCCCAGCTCAGGCGGTGCCAGTGGGACTGGCAGGGTGGCTCCTGGATGGTCAGACAAGGATTTGTCCTTTACACCTCACTGGCAGGCTGGTGACCCCCACTGCCCTTGGACAGGGACTCTGTTCACCCTCGAGGACACACGTCCTTGTGGGCAGGTGGCCCCACACTGCTCCCATGGCTCCAGTCCCCTGCGAGGCAAAGGTTGCCTTCACTTTACATGTCCTGTCTGTTACTGGGGTGTAAGTGCCGTTCCCAAGGCTTTCATATGTCAGGCAAGCAGTACCATGTCACCTCCAGCTGGGATTTGTGGTGTTCCAGTGCAATCTTTGGAGCCTCCAGAGAACCCAGGGTATCCTGCTCACCAAGGCCGATGTACACTCAGCAATGTACGAGGCTTCCAGGCAACCGGGGCAATAATTATCCATGAGTTATCTGACCAAACAGCAGATCTCCCCTATCTTGAGAAGATGCAGATTTCTTTTCTCTCAGGTTCTTGGTATTGTTAACATTACTTCTCGGTCCTGTTCAGGCTGCAGATCTTCACCAGTAAATCCCAGTATAAACCCAGAGCTGTGTAAAACACTGATGGTGTTTGCTAAAAATGTGACTAAGCAGTAGGCATAGGAACAAGGTCATTAAACTCCAGCAACACAAACAAAAGAAAGAGCTCATTATTGCATTCCTATTTACCATCCTAATGGCAAAAGGCAGCATCCTCCTCTTCCTCATTTGACACCTCTGATATTCCTGCAAGCTCTTTCAGCTTTGTTTCCATAGAAATCATAGAATCACAGAATCCCAGACTGGTTTGGTTTGGAAGGGACCGTAAAGCTCAATTCATTCCACCCCATCCCGTGGGCAGGGACACTTTCCACTAGACCAGATTGCTCCAAGCCCTATTTAACCTGGCCTTGGATGACAGAGACACATTTAAATCCCAGGTGTGAACCATGATGCCTCAAGTTTAATAATGATTAAGGACTTAACTTAGGTACAACTTCAAATGTACAAAGTTTCCTCTTCACCTGCCAATGGTGTATTTTTCCTATATTTCAAACTGTGGATTTATTTACAAATTGAGAGCCAATAGCCTGTACAAGCCAAGCTGTCCTTGTCCAGGGCACAGGTTTACAGAACTGTCTCCAGTGCATCTTCTGCTCCAATAGATGAAAGGCAGAGCTTATAAAGGGATGGAGTGAGCAGAATGAAACAGATAAAAGTGAGAAGTGATAAGTTACAGCACAGAAATTGTAGGGCAAGTAGAGGACGAAAACTTCCCAGGAGCACAAGGGTGACATTTAACAAAACCAGATTGTCCAGCTTTAAAAACAGAAAGGCTGCCACACTAAAAGAGAACTTTAACCCTTTATGGATAAGTGACAGCAACAGCAAGGGATGCTCAGGAGGTGGCACCACAGCATCACTGAGGTGTTCAGGGGTGTTTCCAGCTGTGTGATGCTCAGGAGTGACATTATCACCTCTTTTGGAAGCCCTCCTTTAAAGACTCAACAAACTTCTCAAACTTCTTCCTGCCCCATCTTTTAGTAAACCTTTCTTCCACCCCTTCCACTTCTCTTCCAGCCCATGCTCAGGCTGGAAAGTGGGAGATGGCTTCTCTGGAGATGGGGCTGGCAGGACTAGAAGGCAGAACACAGGAGGATGGTTTCTCCATTTTCCTTGTATCTTCCTGCTCTGGAATCAGTTCCCATCTTATCTGGAAATATGGGACACAGCAGAAGTTGGCAGGCCCCTGGAAAGCCACTGCAAGAACACACGGCTTCAAATACTCCAGAGATTTATTTAAGCAAAGAGAGTGGAAGAAGCTTTAGATCCCACTGCAGTTTTCATTGTGTCCCACAGCTGGGAGATATGGGAGCCATCCACTGCCACAGACGCTTCCTCCTGGACTGCAGCTTAAATTCTTAAGAGGCTGAATATGTGAATAGAAGCAAGAAAGGATCACAGATTTTGTGGCTTGATGCAATGCTTAACCCTATGAAGGAATGTCTGTATGGACAGAGCTTGCAGGGGTTCCCTGGTGTTCCAAGGCCCCTCTGGATCATCCTATGCCCTCACATTGCAACCAGTGACACGCTGGTTTATGGTGAGAGCAGTGTCTTTAACACTGCAGCAAGCGATGGGAGGGAACAGTGAATCAAGGAATCACAAAATCATTTCGGTTGGAAAAACCCTTTCAGACAATTGAATCCAACTATTCCCCCAGTACTGCCAAGGCCACCACTAACCCATGTCCTCAAGTGCCACATCTCCATGTTTTTTGAGCAATTCCGGGGATGGTGATTCCACCACTGCCCTGGGCAACTTGTTCTCGTGCCTGACCACCCTTTCAGTGCAGGAATTTTTCCTAATATCCAACTTAAACCTCCCCTGGCACAACTTGAGACCATTCCCTCTCCTCAGGAATGGTGAGCGCTGTGTGCTGGGTCCAGCAAAGCCAGTGCTCGGGCAGGGCTGTCACTGTTTTGGAAGATCACTGAAACTTGGAAGATCAAAAAGGGTGAAAATGAGAGTTTGAACATTTCCTTGATTTAGAAGCTCTGCCTCATGACACACCTCGTGGTTTTCCCTATTGCGTAACACTGTAAAGTGCCATTTGTTACAAGAGAAGAGCTGTCAGCTCTCTGTTGAACTCAGACTTTTTTGTAAACACATCCCGTTCTTTTTATCAGGCAAGGCTGTTTTGTCTGTAAATATGACAAGAATTGTGGATGAAAATAGGTGTTCACTGCCAACGACACAAGATTAGATAAGGAAAAAAGTCAACAAGATGAAAGATTCAGAGGAATATTGGGGCAATTCCGACCAGTGCAATGAAAGTGTGAGTCCAGCTGGGTTGCAAAAACAGTTGGGGGATATGGTGTCCTCCAGTCTCCTCCAGACCCTGCTGTTGGAGCTCTCCAGACCACACCTTTCAACCTCCTTAACCCCCTCAGACCTCTCTTTTCAGGTCTGGTCTCCTCCAACCTCCTCTGTTATGGTGCCCATCCTCTCCAGGTCACTCTGCTCCCACTCTGATTCTCTCCAGGTCCCTCCATTGGGGTCTAGACCCTCCCATCCTTTTGATATCATGGTGGACCACTCCAGACCCCATTTTGGGGTCTGGTAATGTGCACGTCCCTGCTAATAAATCCCCATGGGAGGGGCATGGAGTGCCAGCAACATAGAGAAGCTCTTGCACAGCTCTTGGACACAATTCCAGGAACCGAGGGAGGGCTTTGGATGTCTCCGGATGAGTCCCAAAGCCAGCTCCAAGGATAGTGCTTCTAGGAGTGCCCTCCAAATTGGATTTTTGCTCCAAAGGAGAGGCCAAGTCACTACCAGACCTTGCTCAGCAAGGATTTCCTCTCAACAGCCACCTTTTCATCCTTTCTCCAAATCCCCTGCTCCAAAAGCCCAAATGCAGGCAGCAACCTGGTGAGAACCACACAAGCCTGAAACATCTTCTCCCAGCTGCAGGAGAGAACCTGCCAGATCCATGGCTCAGGCTGCCTCTGAGAGCCGTGTCTGGACATGCTGTCACAGAGGCAAAAATAGGGATATTGTAGGAAGAGGGGATGGAGAAGGCTGGGATGTCCCCAGGCCAGAAAAGGAGACTGGGGACAGTTGTCCTGGGACAAGTTTCCTGTTGGATACAAGGAGAAGAGACAGGACACAGATCTCCCACCATGTCCATCCCCCATGTCATCACCACTGACGTTGTAGCCAGTGGCCAGTTCTGGTTCCCTGCACTCCTGGGATGCTCTGTGCAGGGCAGGTGGCAGCAGGAGCAGCAGTCCCCAAGCTGGACGTGCAGCAGGGACGGCAGAATCCACCTCCAGGGTGGGACCAGGTCCTGCTGTGTCCCTGGGCAGGGTTACAGCCAGGGGCTCCTGCGGACACAGGCCAGACAAGCTGCTGTGATGGCCGAGTGGTGAAGGCGTTGGACTTGAAATCCAATGGGGTTTCCCTGCGCAGGTTCAAGTCCTGCTCACAGCGGGAGTTTTACTGTCAGTCCCTGTCTCCCTGGCCCCAGGAGGGACGGCCGGACACAGGGCGGTCACACCCCCTCAAGGGACCCCTGTGTTCCTGTCCTGGCCCTGGTCTCCAGGGTCTCTTTACCTTTAGGAGATGGTCAGGAGGGTGTTCAGGGGGGCAGCCCTGCACCTCTTCTTACCACAGGAAGAAATCCTGCAATAGCATGTCCCCCCCTCTCCCCCAATACAGCCATGTCACCCTGTTCCCTACAGCTGTGTCACCCTGTTCCCTACAGCTGTGTGACACTGCTCCCTACAGCTGTGTCACCCTGCTCCCTACA
>NW_024581250.1:0-22906 GCF_017639235.1 Corvus kubaryi
ACCCTGCTAAATCTGGTGTACACAGACAGAGCACAGCCAGTTTGGAAATGTTGTATTAAACATCTTCTCTTTGCCTGTGATCTAGACAGACCCTGAGATCTTTCTGCTGTGAAAACTCATCCTATATGAAACACTATATTGTGTTGGAGGAGATGTTCAACTGTTTCCATATTTATGATTCTTGTGCTCTCTGTGGATGGGAAAAGCCCAGGCTGGGTTTTTGCTGTGTGCATTTGGGATGTGGCTGGGCTCCCACACTGGTGTGGGAACGAGGGCATTTCCTTGGTTGGCACCAACCCTCCTGCTGTACCTTCTCCTGCTCTTCTACACCACTCATGTATTTTTTTTCCCCCCTCTCTCACCTTCTTCCAGGAAAGATGATCATCCAGATCCTGCCAGAAGTGGAGACGCTTGGCCTGGGCCCAGACAATGTTCCCAAGCTGACAGAGCAGGTCCGTGACTCCATGCTCTCTGCCTACCAGGGGATATCAGGAATGACGAACGGAGCTTCCCATTAGCAATCCCATCTTCCAGCTCCAGCTGTGTGTGCTACAGCTGAGGGGGGGCCATGGCAACCACAGGGAGGTCTGGCAGCAGAGATAACTGTGGATTGCAATGCTGACATACCAGAGACAGGCAAAACATCCACGAAGGAGAGAAGCTTCCAAGGGGAATGTTGCTATGTCCCTCCCAGAGAACTGTGCCACCCAGGAGGACAGGCACACAGTGGACAGCTGGACATTTCTGTGTAATCATAACCCTGAGAATGTCCCTCCAGCTGGACCCCAGGCAGAGCTGGGCCCTTCCTGTGATCATCGCTACCTGCTCATAATCACCTTTCCCTGTTCAGAAACAACAAGGGGGAGGCATGGATCCCAAGCCTGTGACCATCCTGCCTGGGAAATGGCTGCCTTGGGATTTGAGGGCTGCCACATTCCCGTGGAACACACTCAGGAGAAGGTGCTGTTTTCTTCCTCTTCCATGGGGATGATTTGGGAAGTACTTCTGCCACAAGAGACAGAAACCAAGGCAGCCTTGGGAGAGGGGAATTAAAGACCTTACATGTGTCTACAGGGCTTGGTGGCTTCTTTGGGATATTTAGTCTTCCTTTTAAGCTGAGGAAGATTTTGCTTTCAGTGGTTGGGCACATCTTCAAAGTGCAAGAGGGACATGTCTGTCTGGGGACTCAGAAACCAGAGGCAAACAGCAGGAACATGCTGCCTAATATCCTTGCCACACCCAGATGGACTCACCATCCCTGGAAGTGTTCAGAAGATGTGTATATCTGGTGCTTAGGGACATGGTTTAGTGGTGGACCTGGCAGTGCTGGGTTAATGGACGCAATGATCTTGGAGTGCTTTTTCCAGCCTTACTGATTCTGCAATTCTACGATGATTCTTTGATAACCTCATTATTTTTAACACAACCTATATATCTTTCAACTCAAACACACTCTGGGAGCTGCACCTCCTGATTTCTGAGTCCAGCCTGGTTCTGCCCTGCCTTCTCTGTCAGAGGATGCCCACCAGCCACGATGTGATTTGCTTTTTTGTGCTGATATGTTTAGCTATGAACCAAAGAATGTTTTGGACACTGGTCTGACTTACACAGAATCACACACAGATTCACAGAATCATTTAGGTTGGAAAAGCCCTCCAGGATCACCGAGTCCAACCTGTGCCCAATCCCCACCTTGTCCCCAGCTCAGAGCACTCAGTGCCACCTCCAGCCCTTCCTTGGGCACCTCCAGGCACGGGGACTCCAAACCTCCCTGGGCAGCCCCTGCCAAGGCCTGAGCACCCTTTCCATGGGGAAATTCCTGCTGTTGTCCACCCTGAGCCTCCCCTGGCCCAGCCTGAGGCCGTTCCCTCTCCTCCTGGCCCTGTTCCCTGGCAGCAGAGCCCGACCCCCCCCCGGCTGCCCCCTCCTGTCAGGGACTTGTGCAGAGCCACAAGGTCCCCCCTGAGCCTCCTTTGCTCCAGTCTGAGCCCCTTTCCAGCTCCCTCAGCCGCTCCTGGGGCTCCAGCCCCTTGCCAGCTCCGTTCCCTGCCCTGGACACGCTCCAGCCTCTCATTGTCTTCCTTGGAGTGAGAGGTGCAAAACAACACAGGATTTGAGGTGGGGTCTCAGCAGTGCCAGCACAGGGGGACAGTCACTGCCCTTGTCCTGCTGGTCACCGTGGTTGGCACAGCCCAGGTGCCATTGGCCTCTTGCCCACCCGGGCTCCCTTGGGCTCTTGTTCAGCCACTGTCAACCAGCACCCCCAGGCTCTTTTCTGATGGAATGATTTCCAACCCCTCTGCCCCCAGCCTGTCATGGATGCCAGCTGTAGGTGAGTGCCCAGGATGTGTTTTATTACTGCCCAGAACACCCAAACCACACAGGTTCACTGTAGGATTTCAGTAAAACTTGTCTCAAGGCTTCAAGGCACAGCTGCCCTGCTGCAGCGTCTTCAATGGCTGAAAATCTCACTGCTGATTAGAAGCAGCCAAAACAGCTTCTTCTCTTGTGCAAAACCCGGAGACTGGGAAAGTTTTGATGAAGATTACATGCATGTGCCGATTTCTGAGCAGGTACAAAGGATAAGGAATTTGATTCTGCAATGCAAGCATGCTAGCCTGCAGGTTTGACACCCATTCAGTATGGGAAGTAAAAAAACTTGTCATAATTACAATTTAGAGAGTCGTAACGCCTCTGATCAATTTTTTAGGGCAACAGAAAATAAAATATCATTGTCCTTCCATCTGAAGACTTACATTACTGGAAGTTTTTAGAAAGAAATTATATTAAAAAATCACATTACAGGAAATAAAACAGATGACATAGTCTTGAGCTCCCCTCTGGGAAACCATGTGCTGATGTTCAGTCAACAGCAGCCAGCGGAGCCTGATGTCCAGGCAGGAATTTCCCAGGAGCAGTTCGGTGCCACCATTAGGGGTTTCCAACGCTGGTCTGATGAGCAAGATTAGACACTGTCAATGAAGCAGAAAAAGCTGCTGAGAGGCAGAAAGTCTTCCCTGGACACACCATTTTCCTCCACCTTTTTGTCGTCCCTGTATCCTTGCACCTCTGAGACACGGTGGTGCTTCCAGCCTTAGAATGAGTGGTTTGGGGGCAATTTCTTTCCATTGGAAAAGGTTAAACTTCTAGCAACTGCTTTTAGTCCTGGAATTTCACTCTCTCTGGGTTACACAAACACTTTGGCTTCCTCCAAGCCTGGTGAGAAAGGAGCCACAGGAAGCAGCTCAGCACATTTTAGTAACCGTAAGACTACGATAAAAAAATAAATGAAAAAAACTCTGTTGTTTAGCTGGACTCAGCTAAAGAATGGGGTGAAGCCACCATAATTTAGCCTTTAAGTGCAAGTATCTGTCTTAAACAACAGTGTTTCCCTCAAATGGTTACTCAAACTCAATACAGGAACTGCATGGAGATGCTTTGTGATCTGTGCCTTGCAGAAGGACAGTGTAGGTGATCCCCAGGTTTTGTGATCATCTGTAAATGGGTTGTCAGAAAGAAAAAGAATCCAAGCCAGTCCATTCTTCAAGTATCCGTTCTCCCACATCATTTCAGCTGGGAGAGCCCTCATCAAAAGTGTTTCAGTAGGACACTGAGTGTCCACATCTCACAGAAAAAGACACTGTTTTACTGTGGCACATCACAACCTTTGGCCATGTGTGTTCAGCTACTGGTGTGTGAGGCCATACAGTATCAAAACTACTCCAGATACACCTTAAACTGATTTAAAGCTTTGGGGAAGATGAGGGGAAAGCAGGAACTTGGAGCAGCAGAGTAAGACCTTGGAGCAGGTTGGCTAATTCTAGTTGATTTTTTCATCAACACCTTTCCTGTCAGGAAAGACTGTGGTTGTCCTGGAATAAGGTCATCACAGGAAACATTCACAAAGTCCAGAACAGACTGGATTTTGAGGGATTTCCCATCCTCTTGAAAGGAAGGGGCAGGGAATAAGGGATGATGAAAGTGATGGATTGTCTGCCACCAGTGCTGTCTGAGTGTGGCTAAATGGACAGTCATTGTCTTTTGGGGGCAGGGTCACTGTGGAAACCTTAATTCTTTCATTTTTTAGGCATGGAAGCAACCTCATAGTGCATTTATTATTTTTGACTGATCTCAGACCACTGGTACCTTTTGTGGCACTCTCCGGCTCATCTTTCCAGGGTGAGAGGTCAAGCACGTCGATCTCTTGGCAATCAGTGAAGTCCTCAGGATAAGTGTTGATCTTGAACACATCCCTGGGTATCTTTTTGATATGAGTATTGTCACAGATCACCCTCGACACTGAAATTTTTCTCAAAGCTTGCAACTGTTGTGGAGTGAAAACTCCGGGGTTCTCCCACCAGAATCTGCAATGATATTTTCAGAAGCAGTTTATAATCTTTGGTTACTTGCTGAGATGGGAACCTGACCAAGGTGAGTCTGAACGGTGCTTAGATCCATCTTGATTCTCCAGGAGCACCCTTTTAGAAAGAGGTGTCTCCAGTGTGGCCAGACCTGGATTCTGCCAGTGCAGAGAGCCTGCCTCTTCCACACAGCATCAGCAGCCTGCTGGGATGCAGTGATTTATCCTCCCCTTTATGCCCTGAGAGCAAAAGCCACCTCAGGCAGAGACCACAGCAGAGACCCCCATGGTCTGGAGCTGGTGCTCCTCAGCCATGTGAATCTGGAGAAACAGGCTGCAAAAAAGAGTCCTTTGGTAACTGGGCTAAAATCAAGGGGTGAGCCTTGCTGGGAGCACTCACTGGAATGCTGTAGATGGGTTGGATTAATATGTCACAGGAAAGGTCAGCATTTCCCCCCTAAAAAATGCCACAGGGAACGTATCTCTCACCTGTCCCCATCACGCAGGTTCCTGAACTGGGTGCCAATAATGCAGGACAGGAGGGGCCCAACTCTGCCCTGGGGAACCACGGGCTCTGCAACTGCCCCAATCCAGAGGTCGATATTGTACGGTGTCCCATACACATTCATGAACTTCTTGGCCAGTTTGGGATTGCCGAGCACCTCAGACAATTCTTCCACAGTTTGGGGTTGGGAGAGCCCACAGAAGCCCCTCCAGGCATTGTAACCTGCAAGAGCAGGAGCAGCAGATGACCAGGACCCACCACCACGTCTCTACAACACCTTTCTTGGCCCATAGGCATTCCCTGCTTCTTCTCATGGCATTAAAGGATCTGGAAGGCACTATTGTCCAGGCAGTCCCAACAATCATCACATTTTCAAAGGTCCTTCTTGTATGTACACTAAACTAACAGTTTGGGTTGTCTTTATGACTGCAGCTCATCCTGGTGGTTACATCTTTCTACTGCTGAGGGTGAATGCATCAGTCCTTGCAGCCTTGGAAGGCCAAATTTCTCAGATAAAATTCTTAGAAAAGAGGAAATCTAGCTATGTTTAACCCAAGAGCACCTGTTCTTCTCTAGCACCTGGGGCAGTCCCACCTGTGGGTGCAAGGCACTTCTGCTCAGAACTCTGGCTTGTCTGGGACACGAGACAAGATTGATGAGCAAAGAACAAAGCCCAGGGGACCTGCCCAAGCCCATGTGAAAGCTGAATTTGGTCACTTGTGCCTGTACCTTCTGAACCACACATGCTCTCTCTTTGCAATACACCACTGTCTCTCACCTGCTTTCTTACATTATCCCAAATATCATCTTTGATTTCTAAGCCTTTTGCCCTTGTTTTAAATGTCTCAGAAAAAGACTTTTATAATACAGAGACCTTTTTTTCCCCTGAGCTTGACTGTCTGTCCATCCTTCACCCTTAAATCAAGGTTTCTTCCCATTAGTATAGAAAAAGCTCAGTTCATTCATAAGCAGCAGAAGGAAAAAAGTCTTATTCATAGGAGGTGTGGACTTGTGTCTCCTTACCTGGAAGGCCATGGTCTCTTCCCCGTTGCATGTTCATGGCTCCTAGATCCAGACCCATCACCTCTGTCTGTTCAAAGAGGTGGTTCTGGAGCTCCTCAACGAGCAGCTGGTTCTGTTTCATGACTTTTGCATGATCCACAAGCATGCCCCGGATCAGGGGGTCGATGCCTCCTGCAGCCATTGCAAAGCAAGGAAATATTTTTTGTGCCAATCTGCAGCTTTGGTGGTCCCTTTCATGCAGCTGAAACAGTCTGTTATGGGCTGGGTGGGGTTTTCATCTCCATATTTTCATTTCACCATGTGTATATAGAATCACAGAATCACAGAATCACAGAATCACAGAATCACAGAACCGTGGAATGGTTTGGGTTGGAAGGGACTTTAAAGCTCATCCTGTTCCACCCCCTGCCATGGGCAGGGACACCTCCCACTGTCCCAGGCTGCTCCAAGCCCTGTCCAGCCTGGCCTTGGACACTTCCAAGGGATCCAGGGGCAGCCCCAGCTGCTCTGGGCACCCTGTGCCAGGGCCTGCCCACCCTCACAGTGGTACCTGTATGAATCTGTACATGTCTGCAGATGCCAGTAAACAAAGCCTCTCATAGTAACTGAGTTCCTTATCCCTCCCTATCCCTCAGCTTTTCCTTCCACAGCCCTAAAACCACTTGCTGCCCACCAGTCCCTTTCCAAGTCTGCTCCTCAGCCTGCCAGGCCGCAGCATGTCCTGGTGCCTGGGGGCTCTGTCCAAGGTTTTAGGATTTGCAATGGATTTAGTTTATAATTCACTATTAGATGACAGATCTTTAAAAAACATTAAACGTAATGATAGAATTAATTCATGTGTGATTGTCCGTGTCTTTTTCATAGCAATTAAGGAGACGGTATGAGCAAAACACAGGAAAATTGGCTGCACACGTGTAATTATATTTCTCATAATTAGTTAAATAACCTATTTTGGAAGAGACATTTGTCTTCCTTGGAAAGACTCATGTCCGGAGATCTCAGCTGTGCAATAGCAGGACCCCATAACTCCAGTTAGAGCCAGGAAGAGGGATGGGCACCTCTAGGAAGGAACAATGCTGCTTTAGCTCAATTAAACTGGATGCATCACCCTCTGTCCATGTCTCCTGATTGCAGGGGGATATAAGAGTTTTGATTGACACAGACTTTGGTGGACTGGCATTGGGCACAGGGAGTCTCCTGCCTCCTGGAGCAGCAGGAGGAGCTGCACCATCTGAGTGGATGTGGAGCACTCCCATTGTCAGGCCTTGCTGAGCTGGGAGGTGTCCAAGGAATGACTGGACATGGTGCTCAGTGCTCTAGGCTGGGTGACAAGGTGGGGATCAGTCACAGGTTGGACTTGATGGTCTTGGGGATCTTTTCCAACCTAAATGATTCTGGGGTTCTGTAATTCCATGTGCCTGACCAGCTGACCTCCACCTCAGGACCAGACCAGGACCACTGCTCCATGTTCTTACCTTCCATTATAATTCTCCACGGAGCACAAAAGGTCAAATGCAGAGGGACATGGGAGAAGGAACCCAAAGGCTGGAAGCTCTCGTTCAAACGGGACACAAAAGGCTGCACCGACGTATGGCCGAATCGAAAAGCCAGGGAGAAAACATTTGAGGCCCTCGGATCCACCTTCTCATTGTAACCACTGTACGAAGGGATCCACTTGCTGCTCTCCTCGGCCAGCAGGAGTGGGAGGTAATCTCTGTAGGTTATGATCTGAAAAAGCACGAGAGCACAGCACGTTACCAGCAGCTGCAGCAGACATGCCATCGAAGCCAAGTGCAGAGAACGAACTCTGCAGCAGAACTCATTAAGATCTTTAGAAAAAAGAGCTGTAGCAATGGAAAAAGTTTGGCATAATGGATTTAAATCATTTTTAAATGTGAAATTATTTTATCTAATAAATAATTTATACATTAAATATAATAAATAATTGATAAATCAGTAATATGATGCATAAAAAAGCTCTGGATATCCATGCTGTCTCAGATGGACTATCCTCATTCACAATTTCCATCTCCCACAAATAACTGCACTGATTTTACAAAGCATGGTTTTCCTCCTTTTGCCTGGAGGAAAAACCACTCCTAAGTGTGTGGATGATAAACAGCAAACAGTGATCAGTACCTGGTTTATGGCAATCACAATCTTTCGACTCTCCTGGTAAAGCTTTTCCCCATCCCAGTGGGGATTTAAATTCCTCAGCTCCATAGCCAAGCGATTGTGCTCTCGGACAAAGAGAGTGTGCATTGCAGACAGTCCCAGGTTTTCTGTCACGCGTTTGTCACCTAAAATGAAAATATTTTGGGGATTTTGTACATTGCTTTCAATTTCAGAAGCAGGTTTTTGTGTTAGGACAGACAAGTAACAAGTGGTGATGTTCCTGGTGATAATGCTATGGCTGCCCCACCCCTACAAGTGTCCAGGGCCAGGCTGGACAGGGCTTGGAGCACCCTGGGATAGTGGAAGGTGTCTCTGCCCATGACACGGGGTGGAATAGGATGGGCTTTAAGCTCCCTTCCAACCCAAACCATTCTGTGATTCTATGAAGGCTGGAGGGGACCCAGGGAGAGATCTCACTCCTCTGTAAGATGATGGAAGAAGCACTGAGCATTTCCTCACTCAGCAAGGTTTCCCATTTCCTCATTCTCAGCATGCAGAGAATGAGGAAATGGGAACACTCTGTATTCCTATGATTGATTTTGCATGCTTCACATTTATAATGGTTTTTTTTAACATTATGCCTATGATGGATCACTTCAAATTTAAGTAAGTTCTGTGTTTGTCCTCGGTTTGTTTAAATTTCAGACAAACTTCTAGACTTTTCTGCTGATGTAGGGTGGGTTAGTTAATCAATCAACTAGATTACTTAAGAGTGTTTAATTGTTAGTATTGATTGGGTTGAAAACTGAATCATAGAATCACAGAATGAAAGGGACTTTAAAGCCCATCCCATTTCAACCTTCCACCATCCCAGGCTGCTCCAAACCCCACCCAGCCTGGCACCGGACACTCCCAGGGCTGGGGCAGCCACAGCTTCTCTGGGCACCTTGTGCCAGGGCCTCCCCATTCTCACAGGGAGCGATTTCTTCCGTATATCTAATTTAATCTACTCTCTTTCAGTGTGAAGCCGTTCCCCCTTGTCCTCCCACTACAGTCACTGATCCAGTCCCTCTCCAGATTCCCTGTAGTCCCTTCAGATCCTGGAAGGTGCTGTGAGGTCTCCACACAACCTCCTCTTCTCCAGGCCGCACAGCCCCAACTTTCTCAGCCTGTCAGTGCTGACAAGCTGACAACTGGCATTCAGTTCATGAATGGTGAATTCTAGGTAGGAGTAAAAAAGTCCCTGAGAAGTTTTAAGCACTGTTGGTTATTCTATTGAAAATTTCTCCTGCTTTTGAGAAGACTTTATAAAGGAAGAACAATTTGCTGTAATTCTTCTGGGAAATTAAAATAATTTTTATGTTAATTAATCAATTATTGCTTGATTTTTTTTTTCCTAACTGTGGGGAGGATCCATTGTCTTTCACCTTATGTAGTCATGTCTTGAAGAGCCTCATTCAAATATCACGGAATCACAGAATATTCTCTGTTGGAAGGGACCCACAAGGATCCTATATGGAGATATTTGACCCTTTTTGATTTTATGGCCCACTGAAAACAACCCCCCAGCTGCACCTTACCTGCTTTAAAACAGGGGATGTTGGCGCTCTTGTTGGTGAGAACACAAACACTGTGCGTTGTGTTCTCGAAGGGCAGCAGTTCCAGCCCCTCATCCATGAAATCCTGGTTCACGGCCATCAGGCCCAGCTGGTTGGTGAGATTTCTCAGGCTCCTGGCCAGGGAGTCGTCGCTGCCGTACACCGTGCTGGCGTCGATGAACGACGTGGCAGCGTTGAGCTGCTCCCGGCTGAACGTGCCGGGATTGCACACGGAGGCGGACTGGACGAACGGCATGCAGGTGTCGGAGCTCAGCATCCGGGGATCGTCGGGGGGGAACTAAAGCAAAGGAGTGAAGTGATGCCTCAGAAAGTCCCGCCGTTTTATTTTTGCTGCTGTGAGAGTGTGGGATGGGTGAGAGTCAGGGTACCTTAATGGGGAAGCAGGGGGGCTTGAAGGCACAGCTGGTGTGGCACTGGAGCTCCAGGCTGGCTCCTTCCCCGCTGGCAGGGGCCAGGTCTATGTCGTGGTTGACCCACTGGCCCCAGTGCATGAAGACCAGCGAGAGCTGCCGGTCTGCGGTGACGTTCTCGTTGGCCGTGTGAGCAATTTCGTTGGATACTTTTCGAACCTGCAGAAAACCGAAATGAAAATGTATGTGACTGTCTCTGCCATGGTGGATTTGCATCTCGCTCAAACTCCCCCGTGAGATCTTGGAATCACAGAATCACGAAAGTCGGAAAAGACCTCCAAGATCATCAGCTTTCAACCGAGTATCCTCATTCCCACTAAACCATCTCGAGAAGTACCACATCTACCTGATTTTTGGACACCTCCAGGGACTGACTCCTCCACTGCCCTGAAGATCCTGCTCCAATGCTTAACCCCTATTTCAGGGAAGACATTTTTCCTAATATCCTGAACCTCCCCTAGTACAATTTGAAGCTATTTCCTCTTGTCCTGTCACTTGTTCCCTTAGAGAAGAGGCCAACCTAGTCCTTTCAGGTGGTTGTAGATCATGCACAAGATGATCTTAGATAAGCTACTAAGAATTAATTATGACATTAAACAGTTCCATGTCATTCCCCAGCTCTATCCAATCAGGAGTAAAAGTAGACTCCACAGCCCTTCAGCCAAACCTGGCTTCATGGAAAGCCCATTCCAGCTGAAACTTGTTCGTGCACATCCAGAAAGTCAAGAACGTGGCTGAGGAGCTCCCAAGCCTTGTGGTTTGTACAAACCTCCTGGTGTCCTTGAGCACACTGACTGCAGCAATCCTTGGGACGCACACTTTAGAAACTGCTTAGGGAAGCATCCACAACCTTTTTGCTCATGTCTGTCTCCAACAAAAAATATTAACCTGAGCCATAACTCAGCTGCGGAAAAGCAGCCTCAATTCAGCTCCTGAGATCAAAGATCAAGCAATTTAGATGTTGTCACTGCTTCCCTCCTGACAGGTGCAGGGAGGGCAGTGCCCATGCTCATGGCTGGATCAGGATAACAACTCTCACCAGTGGGAGTGGGAATCCATTGTAGCGCTTTCCTTCACTTGCTCCTCTGGGAACAGACACTCCATCTTCGTACAGGGCCGGGAGCCAGCGTGCGAAGGCGCGGTTAGAGGACCCCAGGTGGGAGTGATTTCTGCAGCATCAGCAGAAAAACAACTTCTGTTATTTTTTCAAACATCAGCAGCCTTGCACAGACCAACATTTCACAGTCCTTTATTCCACATATGAGCACTCTGGTAACAGGGGTGAGATTGGGAAAACACCAAGAAGCAAATTATACCAAGGCTATTGATGTGGAGAAAAACCAACTTTTTTTTAAAAGGTGCCTTGTGTCACTCTATCAATTTTATTTGTCATTTAAACCTACATTAATTTTATTTGGCATTTAAATCTCTGTACCACCTCTGTCTTCATTGGCCTCTCAAAATCAGACTCACAGCAGGGCCATCATCATGGTCAGGGTGGCCATGTCTTGTCCAGCTGGGGGCTGGAAGCTTCCAAGGATAAAGATTCTCCACCTCTGTGGGGATCTGTGCCAAGGCTGCCCCCTGGGGAAGTTTTTACACAGACCCTCTCAACCTGCAGTTGTGGCCATTGTTGTGTTGCCTTACACTGCTCTGAAAAGTCAGAATCACTAAAGTCAGCATTTTGTGTTCAGAAGACCAATAATTCTGATTGAGCCAATGATCTGTGGCCCTGCAGACACAAAACCCAGGCAATGCCTGTCTATATGACTGGATGTGGCACTCAGGGTTCTGGTCTGGTTGACAAGGTGGGGATGAGTCAAAGGTTGGACTTGATGGTCTTGGAGGTCTTTTCCAACAGAAATGATTCTGTGATTCTGCACTGGAAAAGGAGAGGAGTACCCAGTGTTTACAGCAGTGTGCCGTGAAATAAGAGCGTGTCCTAGGAAAATGACCCTGCCAGAGCCGAAGCAATTCCATCGAGTATTAAGGACTCAGAACCACCAGGTTCTTGTTCTGATTTTTATTACTGTCCTTGCAGGCAAAATATTCTTCCTGGTGTGTGCCTCAAACTGAGCAAGATCCTTGGGAAAATATTGACACCACAGGGATCCCTCAAGCCCAGTGGCCCCTCATCTCTCCCACAGCCCAACAAGGCCAAGGACAACCCTACCTTGAGCCTCAAATCAGCATGAACACAGAATCCCAGAATGGGTCAGGCTGGAAGAGACCCCACTGGGGTCACGTGGTCCCATGTCCCTGCTCAGGCAGGGTCATCTCAGACCATGAGGCAGAGGATTGTGTCCAGATAGTTCTGGAATATCCCCAGTGAGAGAGACGCCACACCCCCCCTGGGCAGACAGACACTGCTGTCCTTGTGGGGCTGGAGGCCCTGGACTCCATGGGAACAGACTGGAAAACCCCAGTGAGCGTGAGCTCCCCGCACACTGATGCAGAGCTGTGCTGTGTCATCACATCTGGTACATCTGTTTCATGCCAGATGCACATTGGATGCAAATCCCTCTCAGATTTGGGGGCTGGTGCTGGCACAGCAGGACAGAGAGCCTTGACCGCCATTGTCAGAGTAGGAGTTTGGTCATTTTCTGGTCAAAAAAAAAAGTTTGATCCCAGCTTTGAACATGGAGGGAAACTATGTGCAAAAAGCTGAAGAACTAATTTTCTCAGATGAAAGATGTACAATACACAAAGTTGGAAGAGCCAAGAATTAAAGTCTTATTTAATTCCCATCCTTACTCATCACACAGATACATCAATAGCTGAATATTATCATCTGACTCAGCTGGGGAAATGAGTATTATCCCTATGGAAGAGTGCAGGGGTGATTTCCTGTAGCCTCCAGCAAAATGAGAGGTTGAGCCTTAGCCTCAAAATTTCCTCACCTTCTTACCTGCCCCCACCCCAAGAAGTCCTTTCTTTCATCCAAAGCAGCACATGAAGGACAGTGGGGGCAAATCTGAGATTTTCAAGAAATTACATCTTTTTCCTGCCAGGCAAAGGTAGAAATGAATCCTCTGTTACAGGCTCATTAAACTGAGCATGTCACTCTTCTTGCTCAGTCAAAAGGCACTCTCACAAATCATCTACCCTGGGTCAGAATACGGATTTGAGACTCTCCCTGTCCACACATAAATCCTACCTGTTGTTGCACTCCCCAGTAATGGTCCGGTAAAAGTCCCTCTCCGGGCATTTAATGGAACGAGTCTGGTAGTCACAGCCAGTGCCCTTGGAAATCATCTCCTTCTGTCTCCTGCTTAGCAGGTCTGAAAGAGAAACCCTGAAAAGTAACATCTGATCCTACTCTTCTTTTGTTGTTTCAGCTTCTAAGTGTTCTAGGTCAACATTTGAGCCAGCTGAATCGGAGCTGTGGATTTAACACATCTGGATTGGAATTGTTAATTTGGTGCCTAAACCCTTTTGTGATTCAGCCGTCCCCTCTGGACTAGGGAAACTGGGTGGGCATGCAGCAACATTCCAGGGGAATGTGGGGAGCATCATCACCAGGAAGGTGTTACCCCAGCTGGGAACAAAACGATGAGTTTGCAGAGCAGTACAACCCAGGTGTGAGGAGCAGAAGCGGAAGATGGAGGGTTTTCAGTGGTTAGAGCCTCCAGTGGGTTTTGTCCCAGGTTTGTCACAGGCATTGTTAGGCTGTTTTCACAAGGATAGGAGAGATGGACTCTCAAAGATGATGAATAAAACACCTGGGGGGTCTGGTCTGTCTCTGAGCATCCTTAAAATCTATTCCCCTGTTGGGGAACAGTTTTATCCCCGGTTTTTTGGGTCTTGGCAGAGCTGCTCTCTGCCACCTGCTGTGGCACATTTCCTGCTCTTAGCTCTTTGTAAGACATTTTGGTCTAAATCACATTACCTGTGACATTGAAGCTCTGTTCCCCAGAGAGATGCAGCTTCATTTTGAGGAGTTTCAAAGTAGTTTCCAAGTAATCAGCAGCACGGACTGCAGATCTGGTTTTTCCTATTGGGTCCTTTAGGTGCTTCAGGAAATCCATTGGGTTGACAATCTTTTCCTCCAGTTTTCTCTTTAAGCTGAACATAGAAGAGTTCCATGAAGCACCTTCTCTGAATTCAGAGCTCCTCTGTCATGCTGGACTGGGTGTAATTAGCTGTGACAACCCTGCAGGGTGGCAGGCAGCCCTGCCCAGTAGGACGAGCTGTCTGCACATCAGCACATCAGCTCAGATGGTTTTGGCAAACAAATCATTGTAATCCCCTACTTCAACTTTGCAGTCACACTTCCTTGTCACAATAAATTTTGTTCTATCATGAGGAAATCCAGATCAATGAACTGTGACTGGATAGGATTTTACCTGTATTATGTTGCAAGGTGTATTCTGTGAACAGAGGGACAAACCTTGCTCCTGTTCCATCTCTTTCTGGTCCCATGGCTGTGTCTTGCTACTTCTGCAGGATGGGTGGAGAGCGACTCCTTCCCAAATCCTCCCACTGCCTGGAACCAGCCTTTTGGGACAATCACAGAGGATAGCTGGGGTTTGACTTCCACTGACACTTATCTGGGACAGGGTGTCCATCTGCACAGTTCCAGTCCTTCCAGAGAGGGGCAGAACTCTGGCTGCCAGGAGAGGACTCACACGTGTTCAGCATGTCTGAACCACTATGGACCAGCGAGAGGTGCCCGTGGCACGGTAGGTGAGGAAACAGTACTGGGGGTCATGATTGGTGGCTCTGGGACCAGAATCCAGCCAAACTGGGCAAAAGGATCCCTCTAGCTATGACAAGGAGAGCCCTGGCACTAAGGCTTCTCCATTATAAATATGCATTGGAAAAGAGAGAAAACACACATATATTTAATCTTATTGCTTTAAAATATTGGGGCCATCATGCAGGAAGAACTCACCTTTTCCGAGCCTGTAAATATGCTGTGTCTACCAACTGCCTGGCCTCAGTAATGATGCTCAGGAGAGACGAATCTGAAAGCACCTCTGAGACTTCTGCTCAAAAGAATGAAAGAAGAAAAAGCAGAAATTGAGGATACTCAATTATAACATACACCAGGAGCTTTGTTCTCCACTGAACCATGTCCCCAGCAGCTACATACACAGGTTTTTTGAACATTTCCAGGGATGGTGACTCCACCACTGCCCTGGGAAGCCTGTTTCAAGGCTTCCTAATCTTTCCCATGGAGAAATTTCCCCCAATATCCAATCTAAACCTCTGGCACAATTTGAGGCCATTTCCTCTCCTCCTGTCCCTGTTCCCTGGCAGCAGAGCCCGACCCCTCCAGCTGCCCCCTCCTGTCAGGGACTTGTGCAGAGCCACAAGGTCCCCCCTGAGCCTCCTTTGCTCCAGCCTGAGCCCCTTTCCCAGCTCCCTCAGCCGCTCCTGGGGCTCCAGATATTTCCCCAGGGAAAGTGCACAGAAGAAGCCAAAGACACAATCTGTGCCCCAGGTTCCCTGTCATAAAAGGATGATTTATGCATGGAAGGGTTGGCTGTTGGTTAAATAGGGAGTTTCCTTAGGCAAACCTCTCAGGTATCAACTTCATTGTTAGAGGATCAATCTACAGGACATTTCAGTTCTTTATTGAAGCAGTGTCTAACTGGGAGCTCAGACTGAGTTTTGATTCACATCCTTTCCAGTAGAGCAGCAGCCAAAGGACAAACAGGAACCTACCATTCCCTGAGAAGCCCATTGCTCCAACTGCACAGAGGGTGATGATGGATCCCAGGAGAGTCATCCTTGGGTTTGTGCCTAGAGAGAAATGCAACATAAAATCCTCGATGGACAGGGCTTCACTGAGGGGTCAGAACAGATTGACATGTTTGGTTTCAATATCTCTTTCAGGATTCAGGAATCTGTCGGTGGGACTCGGGCTGTGGCTGTGGCTGTAGGTGTTGGCAGGACACCAGGACATCTCTGAGTGGTGGGACCCTCAGCAAACCGGGCTGAGTAGCTGCCAAGGAACAGGCAGACAGGTACAGTCCAGCCTCAGTGATGGAGAATATTGGGAAAGTGAGTTGGAAGAGGGCGGTGTCCTGGTGTCCTGTCTTTGGCAATGTCCGCAAGCAGCTGATGGAAAGGAGCCTGACCCCACACATCCCTCTCTGCCCCCTCTGTCCTGATGTTGAACAAAACAAGCTGCCACATCTATCATCAGTCTTTCAACCACCCCTGCCAGTCCTCCTGCTGCTCCCTGAAATCCGTCTCTATTCCTGTTTCACATTAACAGCAGAAATGTGCATGATCTGTTCCACCAGTGTCTCCCCCTGTGGCACAGTACCTTCCCTGAATGGAGATTTTTCACCCAAAGGTTGCAGCTAGATCTATTTTAAGTAATTTAGCCAACATTTTAGCTATTTAGAACCAGACAGAGACAAAATTTGGAAGAACTAACAGATTTCTCACAGTGGGAGAGGTTATCTTAACTTTAAATTCCATGAAAATTCCTGGACCATCTTCTTGGGGATTGAAAGCTGCTTATTCCTTGCAACCTTATATTGCAGGATATTTCTGCATGAGGCATAAATCAGACTGTCTTTGCTCACTTTTCACAATAAATTAAATACATATCAGGGGAGAAGGAGGAATGAAGTACCACCAGCTCCCAACACTGCACTATGCCTCCCATCTCCTTGGGTTCACCCATGGAATGCACCAATATCCACACCAGAAATATCAAATACAGCTATAAAATGAAAATGCATTGATCTTACCTGCCATCTCTGCAGCACTGGCAGGGCTGGGAAATAAGTCAGTCCTTTATACACCTGCACTAGGGCAGAAATTAGTCGGGTCTAAGATGGGCGTGGCCAAAAAAATGGGACCAGACTGAGCCAAGAGGAAATATCTGCTGGTTTGCTTTCCTGGAATGATCTAGAAAGTGCACACATCTCCATTCCTTCCGACTTCCTTCTTGAAAAACCAGTAAAAAAAGGAATGAAGACATGCATTTCTTACCTGCAAGTGAAAGAGATTAGCTTTACTTTATGATGGTAAAAGATCATGGTGGAATTTGGCTTCTTTTTCCTTGTTGGTTGACAGCTCTGAAGGTTTGGGAAGCCAGAAATGGATCATTTTGCCAGCATGCATTTGTGGAACATCCCAGCATCCACACAGAGCATGTGTGAATGGTGGGCCTGCCACTATCTGTGTCCAGGAAAACAAAGTTGTGTCCCGTTAGGGATTTGGAAATTCCTAAAAAATAATTGCTGATTATTGGGGATGACACAGACTGGACAAGGAATGAGGCAGTAGCACGTAGCAGGGTCAAGCTGTCTCCAGCAAAATCACATGGACAGGAATATGGACAATCCCAAAGTTGTATCTGTGCAAATTCTTAGAAAGGAGCAAAGTCTTGGGCCAAATGATGTCATTCATTTCAATGTGAATTATGACAGATGGTTAGGAGCAAATTCTTCTGTGAGGGTGGGCAGGCCCTGGCACAGGGTGCCCAGAGCAGCTGGGGTTGCCCCTGGATCCCTGGCAGTGCCCAAGGCCAGGCTGGACATTGGGGCTGGGAGCAGCCTGGGACAGTGGGAGGTGTCCCTGCCCACGGCAGGGGGTGAAACGGGATGAACTTCAGGGTCCCTTCCAACCCAAATTCTTCTATGATTCCATGATATGCAAGAGGGAAAAGGACAGTACTTCAGTGGACTAATGAGAAGGTAGTAGAAATAATTTAATCCTTTGAACATTGGTGACGCTGATAACAAAAGACAATGCTGATTTTTCTTGCCATCAATCAGCCTTGTAAACCTCCCAGGATTATGGAGTCAATCCTTCCTACTGTTTAAATATTTTCACAGCTCTTATTAAACCAAAATAAATAAAAGAAAAGCATGTATGATAAAGGAAACTGCTACCAAAAAGATGCCATTTTAAATCTGTGGGGGGAAAAAAAGGAAAGAAAAAGAAAGATGCACGAAGGCCAGGTTTTCAGAAACTGAAAATGCAAAGTCAATATTTCTCCCCTAAAGTGAAGTTTGAAGCCAAAGCAGAAGGTGGCCCCCAGCACCAGAGGGACTCTGACCACCCTGCCAGGTGCTCCACCTTATCTATCCAGCTTTCCTTGCAAAACGTGTGTGGGCAGAAGTCCAGGTGCCTGCTGGGTGGCTTTGCTACTTTTTTTGTGTTTGTGACAAGTATCTTTGCCATTAGTGACTCTTAAGGAAACTTCCCTGTCTGACCAGCCAGGAGCCACCCTGGCAGTCCCAGCGGCACCACCTGAGCTGGGGCCCCTTCCCAGCAGAGGGAACAGGGACCTGTGCACAGCCAGGTGAGGGGCACTCCGAGACATGGCAGGAGCCGATGGCTCCAGACTTTGCTGTGCTTGGACTGCAGGGGTATAACAGCCCAGGGTTTCCTTTGTTTGGATCCGTGCTCAGAGGCACCAACTCGAGCTGTTACACCAAGATTAAAATATTTTGAGCATCCAGACATCTGTGACTCTCCTGTGGGAAACCTGGGGTCAAGCTGGTGAGGAAACCTGGTCTGACTGGGCAAGTGTGAGGGGTGTGAGCACTCAAGTGGGGTCACTGGAGCCACGGCTGAGAAGGGACCTCAGTCCCAGCTCAGGCGGTGCCAGTGGGACTGGCAGGGTGGCTCCTGGATGGTCAGACAAGGATTTGTCCTTTACACCTCACTGGCAGGCTGGTGACCCCCACTGCCCTTGGACAGGGACTCTGTTCACCCTCGAGGACACACGTCCTTGTGGGCAGGTGGCCCCACACTGCTCCCATGGCTCCAGTCCCCTGCGAGGCAAAGGTTGCCTTCACTTTACATGTCCTGTCTGTTACTGGGGTGTAAGTGCCGTTCCCAAGGCTTTCATATGTCAGGCAAGCAGTACCATGTCACCTCCAGCTGGGATTTGTGGTGTTCCAGTGCAATCTTTGGAGCCTCCAGAGAACCCAGGGTATCCTGCTCACCAAGGCCGATGTACACTCAGCAATGTACGAGGCTTCCAGGCAACCGGGGCAATAATTATCCATGAGTTATCTGACCAAACAGCAGATCTCCCCTATCTTGAGAAGATGCAGATTTCTTTTCTCTCAGGTTCTTGGTATTGTTAACATTACTTCTCGGTCCTGTTCAGGCTGCAGATCTTCACCAGTAAATCCCAGTATAAACCCAGAGCTGTGTAAAACACTGATGGTGTTTGCTAAAAATGTGACTAAGCAGTAGGCATAGGAACAAGGTCATTAAACTCCAGCAACACAAACAAAAGAAAGAGCTCATTATTGCATTCCTATTTACCATCCTAATGGCAAAAGGCAGCATCCTCCTCTTCCTCATTTGACACCTCTGATATTCCTGCAAGCTCTTTCAGCTTTGTTTCCATAGAAATCATAGAATCACAGAATCCCAGACTGGTTTGGTTTGGAAGGGACCGTAAAGCTCAATTCATTCCACCCCATCCCGTGGGCAGGGACACTTTCCACTAGACCAGATTGCTCCAAGCCCTATTTAACCTGGCCTTGGATGACAGAGACACATTTAAATCCCAGGTGTGAACCATGATGCCTCAAGTTTAATAATGATTAAGGACTTAACTTAGGTACAACTTCAAATGTACAAAGTTTCCTCTTCACCTGCCAATGGTGTATTTTTCCTATATTTCAAACTGTGGATTTATTTACAAATTGAGAGCCAATAGCCTGTACAAGCCAAGCTGTCCTTGTCCAGGGCACAGGTTTACAGAACTGTCTCCAGTGCATCTTCTGCTCCAATAGATGAAAGGCAGAGCTTATAAAGGGATGGAGTGAGCAGAATGAAACAGATAAAAGTGAGAAGTGATAAGTTACAGCACAGAAATTGTAGGGCAAGTAGAGGACGAAAACTTCCCAGGAGCACAAGGGTGACATTTAACAAAACCAGATTGTCCAGCTTTAAAAACAGAAAGGCTGCCACACTAAAAGAGAACTTTAACCCTTTATGGATAAGTGACAGCAACAGCAAGGGATGCTCAGGAGGTGGCACCACAGCATCACTGAGGTGTTCAGGGGTGTTTCCAGCTGTGTGATGCTCAGGAGTGACATTATCACCTCTTTTGGAAGCCCTCCTTTAAAGACTCAACAAACTTCTCAAACTTCTTCCTGCCCCATCTTTTAGTAAACCTTTCTTCCACCCCTTCCACTTCTCTTCCAGCCCATGCTCAGGCTGGAAAGTGGGAGATGGCTTCTCTGGAGATGGGGCTGGCAGGACTAGAAGGCAGAACACAGGAGGATGGTTTCTCCATTTTCCTTGTATCTTCCTGCTCTGGAATCAGTTCCCATCTTATCTGGAAATATGGGACACAGCAGAAGTTGGCAGGCCCCTGGAAAGCCACTGCAAGAACACACGGCTTCAAATACTCCAGAGATTTATTTAAGCAAAGAGAGTGGAAGAAGCTTTAGATCCCACTGCAGTTTTCATTGTGTCCCACAGCTGGGAGATATGGGAGCCATCCACTGCCACAGACGCTTCCTCCTGGACTGCAGCTTAAATTCTTAAGAGGCTGAATATGTGAATAGAAGCAAGAAAGGATCACAGATTTTGTGGCTTGATGCAATGCTTAACCCTATGAAGGAATGTCTGTATGGACAGAGCTTGCAGGGGTTCCCTGGTGTTCCAAGGCCCCTCTGGATCATCCTATGCCCTCACATTGCAACCAGTGACACGCTGGTTTATGGTGAGAGCAGTGTCTTTAACACTGCAGCAAGCGATGGGAGGGAACAGTGAATCAAGGAATCACAAAATCATTTCGGTTGGAAAAACCCTTTCAGACAATTGAATCCAACTATTCCCCCAGTACTGCCAAGGCCACCACTAACCCATGTCCTCAAGTGCCACATCTCCATGTTTTTTGAGCAATTCCGGGGATGGTGATTCCACCACTGCCCTGGGCAACTTGTTCTCGTGCCTGACCACCCTTTCAGTGCAGGAATTTTTCCTAATATCCAACTTAAACCTCCCCTGGCACAACTTGAGACCATTCCCTCTCCTCAGGAATGGTGAGCGCTGTGTGCTGGGTCCAGCAAAGCCAGTGCTCGGGCAGGGCTGTCACTGTTTTGGAAGATCACTGAAACTTGGAAGATCAAAAAGGGTGAAAATGAGAGTTTGAACATTTCCTTGATTTAGAAGCTCTGCCTCATGACACACCTCGTGGTTTTCCCTATTGCGTAACACTGTAAAGTGCCATTTGTTACAAGAGAAGAGCTGTCAGCTCTCTGTTGAACTCAGACTTTTTTGTAAACACATCCCGTTCTTTTTATCAGGCAAGGCTGTTTTGTCTGTAAATATGACAAGAATTGTGGATGAAAATAGGTGTTCACTGCCAACGACACAAGATTAGATAAGGAAAAAAGTCAACAAGATGAAAGATTCAGAGGAATATTGGGGCAATTCCGACCAGTGCAATGAAAGTGTGAGTCCAGCTGGGTTGCAAAAACAGTTGGGGGATATGGTGTCCTCCAGTCTCCTCCAGACCCTGCTGTTGGAGCTCTCCAGACCACACCTTTCAACCTCCTTAACCCCCTCAGACCTCTCTTTTCAGGTCTGGTCTCCTCCAACCTCCTCTGTTATGGTGCCCATCCTCTCCAGGTCACTCTGCTCCCACTCTGATTCTCTCCAGGTCCCTCCATTGGGGTCTAGACCCTCCCATCCTTTTGATATCATGGTGGACCACTCCAGACCCCATTTTGGGGTCTGGTAATGTGCACGTCCCTGCTAATAAATCCCCATGGGAGGGGCATGGAGTGCCAGCAACATAGAGAAGCTCTTGCACAGCTCTTGGACACAATTCCAGGAACCGAGGGAGGGCTTTGGATGTCTCCGGATGAGTCCCAAAGCCAGCTCCAAGGATAGTGCTTCTAGGAGTGCCCTCCAAATTGGATTTTTGCTCCAAAGGAGAGGCCAAGTCACTACCAGACCTTGCTCAGCAAGGATTTCCTCTCAACAGCCACCTTTTCATCCTTTCTCCAAATCCCCTGCTCCAAAAGCCCAAATGCAGGCAGCAACCTGGTGAGAACCACACAAGCCTGAAACATCTTCTCCCAGCTGCAGGAGAGAACCTGCCAGATCCATGGCTCAGGCTGCCTCTGAGAGCCGTGTCTGGACATGCTGTCACAGAGGCAAAAATAGGGATATTGTAGGAAGAGGGGATGGAGAAGGCTGGGATGTCCCCAGGCCAGAAAAGGAGACTGGGGACAGTTGTCCTGGGACAAGTTTCCTGTTGGATACAAGGAGAAGAGACAGGACACAGATCTCCCACCATGTCCATCCCCCATGTCATCACCACTGACGTTGTAGCCAGTGGCCAGTTCTGGTTCCCTGCACTCCTGGGATGCTCTGTGCAGGGCAGGTGGCAGCAGGAGCAGCAGTCCCCAAGCTGGACGTGCAGCAGGGACGGCAGAATCCACCTCCAGGGTGGGACCAGGTCCTGCTGTGTCCCTGGGCAGGGTTACAGCCAGGGGCTCCTGCGGACACAGGCCAGACAAGCTGCTGTGATGGCCGAGTGGTGAAGGCGTTGGACTTGAAATCCAATGGGGTTTCCCTGCGCAGGTTCAAGTCCTGCTCACAGCGGGAGTTTTACTGTCAGTCCCTGTCTCCCTGGCCCCAGGAGGGACGGCCGGACACAGGGCGGTCACACCCCCTCAAGGGACCCCTGTGTTCCTGTCCTGGCCCTGGTCTCCAGGGTCTCTTTACCTTTAGGAGATGGTCAGGAGGGTGTTCAGGGGGGCAGCCCTGCACCTCTTCTTACCACAGGAAGAAATCCTGCAATAGCATGTCCCCCCCTCTCCCCCAATACAGCCATGTCACCCTGTTCCCTACAGCTGTGTCACCCTGTTCCCTACAGCTGTGTGACACTGCTCCCTACAGCTGTGTCACCCTGCTCCCTACA
>NW_024581251.1:0-16119 GCF_017639235.1 Corvus kubaryi
TCACATGACCTTGTTACTGTAGTATTCCTTACACAGTACCACATATCGACCCTTTCCTTCCCCTGTGGAGTCTAAGAGATATTTAAAACAATGGATTATAGCAGGAAGTTTGCCTCTGTGTCTAACCAGAGTTAAGCCCACATTTAATCCTCACTGAAGTCCTTGCAGTATCTCTCAAAAAAAAGTTACTCAATTTTATGGTTCTATATTTAAATTCTCATCCTAATTTCATTCACCACAATCCAAAACAGGATGAAGGGGAGAGAAAGATTGAACACTTGGGTCCAGATTATCCTTTAAAATATATACATATACTGATACTTACACATACAATATACTTGTACTTTGTAACTCACAGGAATCATAAAGAAGTTAAAATGGAACCAATAGCAAGATGGGTTGAGCTAGAAGAAAAATAAAGAATAAAAGGACCAGGTAAAAATTAAGTGGCCCAGAAATATCTTGACTATAATAAAAACAGAAACTGCAAAGGAATGGAGAAACCCCATGGATAATGCTTCTCACATTTCACAGCTTCCCCTTTAAGAAGAACAAGAACACATGAAGACTTTTTCTCATTTACACCAAGATATTATCAACAACTCTGACTGGAGAGACCCTGAGAAAGAAGGTGGAAAAAACCATAACTTGCAAAGTTTTTGTCCATCTGAAAACGTGTGTTTAGTATAAGTATCTCATACTAAAGAAAATGACCCCAGACCTACAACTTACCTGGAGAATTATATGCTTGGAACTCTTGCATTAATAAATCCATTTTAGAGTTCCGTTCCTGAAATTACTGCAAGGAGCAAAGCGCATTCCCCAAAAACTAAACCAGCTTATCCTGCCCCAAATGCTTTCCTTGAACCTAATAACATTTCCAATTTAACTCTTGTAGTTCTCCTTAATTGCCGTGCCCTGGTAAGGCAGTGCCCCAGACAGCTAATGGGCTCTTTGGAGCAAGATATGCAGATACATGTCCCAAAGGCTGTGCCAATCTCTGATTGGCACAATAAATTGAGATAGTAATTCTATTGCTGTGGTGACCTAAGGGAGATCAGGCTCATAGGGACAGGTAGTCTTGTTAGGCAAACCCTTGGGCACACAGTCACAGAAGACTCAGTAAAAGGTCACCTCCGTGAACTCCCACGGACTGAAGAATACCAGAATAAGAAGACTGAGCATGCAAAAATCTCTTGCCTATTTTGAAACTTTATAATGGGGCCACATGTGAGTTCTGCCCTGTGTGTAGAAAGGGATACTCATGTGCCTTCATCATTACAATAAAACTACAGACTCCTACATGCCGATGTTCTGCAAGCTGGAAAATGGAACCCTTGGCATACAATGATACACATGCAAGATATCATCTATCTGACCAGGTTTTTAGGTACCGAAGCTGAAACTGCTTCAGGAGCTTACAACCCTGAAAAAAATACCTTACTTACCAATTACCTTCTTATGGCACAAACCTTGCTTTCATGCATGGCACACGAGTGTTTTCAGTGCATTATGTGGCAGGTATCTCCAAGGTGCTTCTGGAGGTTCATCCATTTTTGAATGGAAATGCATAGATACATTGCATGAATACCCTTTGAAATATCACTACATGCACTTTTTATGTCTATCGGAACACAACCACCACTAATATCACATTTGACAAGACCTTTATCAAAAAGTCTGCTCTTTTAAAAGCTATCAGCTCATGTAGTCAGAGCAGTGGACAGTCAACATTTCTGTTAGCCCAGCTGCATTACAGTGGACTGGGACTCAGGGCAATGTGGCACATCTTCCCTTCCAAAAGGAGATTAGCAGCATTATGAAAAACAAAGAAAATAGTTTGACAGCCATTACACAGAAAAGCCCAAGAAAGGGCAAGCAAAAAAAAAAAAAAACCCTAAAACACTAATACAACTATGATGGGAAACCCACTTATTCACCAACTACAACACTATGGCACAAGTGCCATTGAGGTACTGAAAACTCCACCACAGAGATAAAAATCAACTCAGACTAAATAAGAAATCAAACAAAATTAATTGACTGACTTGCAAAGAGACACAAACCGACAGCAGCAGTGATTATTCCACCTTGCTGGCATAAAAGGCCATAAATAAATTACTTGCTTGTATTTAGTCTTTGACCTGGTCAGAATTAGGAAGCATATGAAGAGTTAGCTAGCACAAATGATTCTGCCTTACAAATCAAAGGGTATTTCTGGTGGTGTGGGGTTTTTTGTTTTGCTTTTTTTGGTCAGTGGTGGGTTTTGTGGTTTGGCTTATTTATTTTTTTTGGTGATGGTGGTGTTTGGGTTTGTTGGCTTGTGGGTTGGTTTGGGGTTTTTTTTCCATTTTTAATATTCGGGGGTTTTATTTTTTGCTTGGGTTTTTTGCATGTGCGTGGTGTACCAAGAGCAGGATACCAGTACAATACCAGTAGAGTTCCTTGGTCTTCAGGGCTAACCTGCATTGCTCCAGGCCCCAAATGTTCCCAGACTCGACCAGGTAAACAGAACCTGTCTACAACAGGAAGTTCCAAACATTACCTGTAGCTTCCCATCTCACACAGATGGTATCAATTCCTTTTCTCACACGTAATTCGATATTGCAACACTACACGACCCTTTCCTTAATGCAAATTGAATCCCATCCTACCTACCAACTTGCAGCATTCATTCTTTCTAGATGTGTCACTATTTACAAAATGCTTCATCTACGAGGATGTGGCAATTTTGGAACAGGAGTTGGTTACTTTTATTTTGGCAAGGTTCACATACTTAAATTTCACTTCCCTCAACAATGCTCTAGGTATGAACCATTTCCACAATTTTCCCACTGTCCTCCCTGTTTCAGTCTGTAGATCTTCTCATTCTGTGTTTCCTTTTGGGCATACACTGTTATGTTGTTAATGCCATGCATTAAATGGTGGTACAGCTATGCATCATGCACACACACAAAATACATCTGTTTCACCTTCATTGTCAGTCTACAGTCATTCCCTCTATAGTCAACACAGTTGGTCCTTCTTGCTTATTAAGCATATATTTGAAGCAAAGTTGTCTAAAAACCATCTTGGCTTGGTTGTAACCAAGAGCTTCATAGGGAAGCGTAACACTGACGAGCAACTCCTTTTTTTTCATTTCTGATTTTTGATTTGACCACAAACCTCATATCAGTTGGTCGAAAACTGAAGGAGGTTAGGCTGAAAACACTTCTAGAATCAGAAACATCAAAAGCATTATTTTAATCTTGTAATTTTGTGTCATTTTCATGGGCCAAAAAAAACCAGAATTTCAAACCCCTTTCTCTTTAAAGATGCTCAAAATCAGTTTTTGCTCTCCAAATGCCCAAACAAGCACCTTATACCACACTACAGGACAAGTCTTTTATGATGTATCTGCCAAGATGCCGCCCTTAGATATTCACATATTTACTGGGCATCAGTAAACACTTCTTCCTTGATATTTTCAAGGAAATTGAAAGATGCCTCTGGTGCTCTATAACATGGTGACAATAAAAAGGGCAGGTAGTGCTCATCTGGGAGGGAGAGAAATTTTCCATGAGATTTTCCTATTATCAGTCACAGAAAGCGTTCAATCCAGACAAGACAGCAAGGTGTGACACCATCTGCCCGTCACTGTGGTCATCAATGGTAATGGAATTTAGCTGTTCATGAGTATTTCTTCTGTTTTGTTACAGGAATACCAATAAGCAGTCAAAATGCAATATTGTTCATTTCACTGTGCTGTATGTACTTGTGTTTTGTCCTGTGACCAGAACAAATAAATTATTGGCACAAGGACATCCATCCTGTTGAACCCAGGCTGTCATATGGACACAATACCAACTACTGCCAGCCCTGTCACCAACATGTGCAAGTCATTTCACAAATTCTTTGATGACTTGTCCCGACTTCTTAATGAAGTCCTCACCCATGAGCACTATTGTTTTCAGCCGCTTTCAGTTCACTGACTTCACAGTCATTCTCCATGATCTATCATTCCTACAGGTCTTTACCTTCTGGCTCCTGGTCACTTCCATCCCTGTATCCCATGGTGCTTGCTTGCTTCTGCAACAGGTGGCAGAAGCTGTCTCTGTGTCCCTGCAGCTGCCATCCTTGCCCTTATTTCACATCCTCCTTAACTCTGCACTTGTTGTTCCTTGAAAGCCACCCTTCTTGTATGGGCCTTCTTGCTGCAGAGAGGGCAATATCCTTACAACTTACTACTTGGCTGTATCCAAAATATCCACAAACTACTTGGAAAAAAACCTGAACAGTTGGCAGAACAGCAGCTCTCCTCCACCTACCCCTCCTGCAGACTTGTCTCTGCCTCTAGACCATGGTGCAGTACCACCTGTTTCTCTAATACAGCAATCATCTTTTATACTTCTCTTTGATCACTTCTTAGAGATCAACCCATTTGACTTAAGTTCCAAAAAAGGGCACCAAAGAGGTGGGATGCAGCCAATTGTTTTCCAAATGTGAACTAGGCTGGAGGGGGACCTGGAGAAATACTCTTGAGCCCTTATTTTTAGCAAAGATGAAACAAGAAAAAGATTTGCCCCAGAAAGCAACGGTGAAGCAGGAATAGAACCTGTTCCTTAATTTCTTGATGAGCTTGCACCACTAGATGGTGTTTTGAAGAGAACCGAACAACTTAAGTCAACGCAAGGTCAACACAGCAGAATGGAGAGAAAAAGGTACAACAAATCAAACTAAGAACATAGACTTATGCTATTAAACTTGCATTCCAGGCCATGCTGTCATTCTCTGGCAGAGAAGGGAGCCTTAACACACCCTGTCATCCCAACAGGGACATGACGAACAATGACGTGGTAATAAATATTCCAAGCTCTCAATTGCTTCCAGCAAAGGATACCAGGGCATGGAGAGAAGAAAATAGACTAGAGCACCCTCTGGGCAAGCAGATGTCATTTTGAGAACAGAGATGAATTACACTCAAAGCGACCTAAAGCCATCTCACTTACCACCTGTCATAGTCCCTCCAAGCACAACACTGGATCACTGGGCTCAGTGGTCTGGGAAAAAAGGAAAAAAGAGTTGGTGTTTGTCCTTATGAACAGGCATGAATTGAGAGATTTGCTGGTTATTTTCACCATTCAGAATCTCATTAAACAAACCATAAGAAAAGCTTGGCAACTGCCTTTTTAATCATGTTTTAAAACACATGTAACATTGCTGTACAGATACACAGCTCAGCCAGCTGGAAGCTTCAAGATGTGTTGTTTTGCCTCATGCTCTAATCAGGTAATGAATAGAACATGGCACAGAACAAATATATACATTTTAATTTCAGTCTTTGCACTGTTTCATTGTTTGTTTAAGCCAGCCCAACTGAGACTCCTTGCACTATACGCCTCTGGTTGCATTCCATGGGAAACAAAGGCATATTTGAGGGAAGTACCTCTCACAAAGAGGTATTGATGAACCAGAAATCAGAGTCTGGACAAATGACCATTTTTCTATAAACACAGCTCTATTGTTTTAGCTGTTCTTCTCCCAGGGAATAAATATTTCATTATTCAAAGCAGTGGCTGAAAAAGCAGAACAACTCCTCCCCCTTCCTCCTCTTTCCCCTCTCAAAAAGCCAAACTCCGTGGTATCCATTATCCCTCTCTTGCAGTATTTGTGTTAATTTTTTCACGCTCAACTTGTCCACAAACATTACTGCTGTGGCATTAAAAAGAGAAAGCCCAAGCCAGTTAAGACACATGCAGTAATTTCTCTGATCACTTTCCCACCACGCAGTAACTCCAACCTGCTCTTTGGAGCTGCACCACCTATACTTAACACTTGGTTTTGCTACTACCAATGCCTTCATTTTCACTAATCCTGTCTTGTTCTTGCTTTATTCCATCCCTCAAACTGCCTCCTCTGCACGGAGTTCCTTCCCAAGTATCTTCTCAGCTATTTCACAGATGCAAATTCAAAGGGAGGAACCAACTCTGTCTTCCCTCCTGCCTTATCAGATTTAAACATCTCATCTGAGTCAGGAACACTTTCTTTCTGGAAATCACTGTTTCTGATTGACATGAACCCCACAGCACGAGTTACAAACCAAGCCAACGTTGCAGTAGGTGTGGAGGGATATTTCCATACTCTCACCCAAAATCCACACTCTGGCCAAGATGGAAAGAATGCAGGTGAATAGTCTCTCTGGTGTCCCACATCTCAAAAGAGCACTGAGGGGAGAACTCATTGCTGTCCTTCAGCTGTCCCATGGGATTGGGTAAAGGGAGAGCAAGGCTCTTTTGGGAAGTGCTCAGTGATGCCACAAAAGGCAATGGACACAAAGGCCAAGACCAGAAGAGCTGACTAAACACTTGAAAAAAACCCAGCATTGTTGTCAAACACTGAGAAAGGTTGCCCAAATAGGCTGTGGAATCCTGATACTCAAATGTTCCAGACTGTAGTGGTCAGGCCCTAAGCACCAAAAACTAGTATGACCAGTCCTGGGCAGGGATGGGATTAGACCTCCAGACATAGCTTCCAACCTGTGTTATTTTAGGATTCCCATGCTCAGGGATGTCTGTATCTGGAGTAACTGTATCCGGTAACAATCTCCAAAACCGTGTTCCAAAATTTCTACAGGGGCAACCTTAAGCAGCAGACACCTCTTCTTCAGAAGGAAGATTGATTGAGGCTCCCAGATATTCAAATCTATATATGACAGTCCTGTAATGGATTTTAATACACTTCTCCATTTACAACACACAATACCAAAAGTCTCAATCAGTTGCCAAGTCTCAGTTAATAATCACATACAGAAAAATATAAAAAACCCCAAAAATTTGCACCACAAAAAAAAGGAAATAATTACATTGCAAACGGATTAAGCTTTGCTATGCCTTATCAATAAAAGAACCAACCTTCCAAAATTGCTGGTAAAACTACAGTGTAGGAAGAGAGGTTAATCATGAAAGAGCAGACTTTTTTCTTCCCTAAACATACTTTTGATCAGCTGCAGTTCAGTCATTACAACTAGAGTTGTCATGTAAATAGGATAATGGGACAAATCAAAGTGTAACAGGTCACTGCTCCAAATATTTTCATGCTCTTGCATATATTTAACACACTCTTGATATTAAGTAAGACCCAGGTTCCCTTAGCAAAACATGTGATGTATTATTCAGTGTTCCCAGAGGGTTTTCTTATGAACATACTCAGCAACAGATAATAGCTTCCATTAAATCACTGAGGGCTGAGTAAAGGACAAGGTCCTGCAGAAGAAGATCATGGATATGAGACGACAAACACAGGAAACACATCATTATGTGATGATATCAATACCGGGCTGCAGATAGATGGAAGATTTCTGTATTGAGAAACAGCATCTGCTTCTCCCCGACGTCACAAGTTCGAGCCAACACATCTGTCTGCAATTATGTTATTCCCATCCAATTGTGGTGTACTTGGTGGTAAGCACAGATGGGGTTTCATAGATATCCATAGATACAGGACACAAGCCAGTGAGCTGAGAATGTATTAACGAAAAGACTATGCAAAGAAAATAGAGAATTAATACAAGGCAACTTCTCCCTCCAAGAGGAGAAAAGAAGAAAAGAGTCCTGGAAAATAAAACCAGACAGAATGCTTATTTGAAAAGGAGAGAACAGATTTTCAGTATTGCAAACTATTAGTTGTTTTTTTCTGCAATTGTTTAAAACCAACTTCCTAGAGTTTGTGTAAGTCAGGTTGCTGATATTCTGTACAAACTTACTACTTGTTTAAAAATATTTCCCTTGTTCTATTTAATGCATTACATTATTCAGAATTACATCTAAATTGTTAAATGGATGAAAAGCTTCAAAGTTAGTACATAAGAAACTCATGAAGAACTTCAACAGATATACATATAATGACTCATTTGAGACCTCTGACTTGAAAGAAACAAGTATGGCACCGGGGTATGACATGGCACACCAATAGATTTCTAGTATCTACACTTATAATTAAAAATTGCTTTTTAGCTTCTTGGAGCTCCAATTTGTTAAGGCTATTCTTTCCCCTAGTTTTGAGAGAAATGGAAATGGGTTCCTGACATTCTTAGAAGCATCTTTCCCATCCTTCTCTTGGTATTTAGTTCATCTTCTAACTAAAAGGGAAGAAGAAAGGCTACACTGAAAACTAAATTAATGAGAGTACTTTGGAGAGAAAATTACTTTCAATTTGTTCTCTCTTCCAAAACAGATTGCCTGCCCTTAGTGATTCATTCTACACTTTCAGGCCTCCAAGCTTTCTGGTCGCCTTAAGCACAAAGACAGCATGAAATAGTTGAAACAGCAAGGAAGAACTTAACATTGGAGGAAACAGTACCAGACATACTCTTTAAAAACAGATAAAACTAGTAGCAAATGGTAAAGCCACAAAAGGGACAATGTAAAATGATCCCAGCAGGTATTCTAAAAGGTGTAGCTATAAAACCAAGATACAGCTTCAGTTGCAAAAGGCTGTGGTCTCAAACAGACTTTGAAGGTGGAATTGCAGAGTACGGATTCATTTCTTCAATCCAAGCAGAAGAAGCGATACCTAAGGAAAAAAGGCTTCCGCAGCATTCAAAAGACAGTGTGACAGAACGCTTTTATTACTGGGGCTGCTTAAAAGCATAGACAAGGGAAAATAGTTCATAAGACAGACAGGAATGCCTAAAGATGAAAGTTTGTTACTGTAAAGACTGACGAAAAAAATGGGACAAGTTCCTGGGAAGCCTGCTTCTCCAGCTGAAGCACAAAGAGGTCCTCTGACATGGGAAGCAGTGGACAGCAGCAATTTCAGTTTGACATTCTCAGAGTCTACCGTAACGCTTGCAAAATGAAACACACAGACATACAAGTGAGGAACTTGTTTCGGAGATCTGGCATGAGGATGTAGTGATGGCTGCCCAAACATTGGGAAGCAACTTCTTGGCATGTGGTAGGTACACAAAGTGACTTTGGCATGCTTCCCCATCACACCCAAAAGCAGAGTTACAACAAGATGAACCAGCACTGTTGGTGAGGGCCCACAGCTGTGCAATAATTCAGTACTAGAAGTTCCTGGCTTTCCAAAGCATTGCACAGCTGAGATACACTTGTGGCACTTGGAACACCATATTCTCTCCCTTCTCTGGACTCACAGCAGTGGCCATACTTGATTTCCAACGAAGACTGGATTCACAATGTTATCGGGTTACTTCGCAGCCTACCAGTTGCTAGGAGTCACTGTCCCCTACCCCTCCCAGCTTTGTATATAAGTGTATTTTTATTAATGGAGCTTGAACTCAGGATCTGTTCTCCTGTACCCCTTGCAAACATCCCAAAAAGAAGCCTGGAGAGCCCTGTTCTGGTTTTTAATCTCTCACTTCTAATAAATATCTGACCAGCAATTCAGGATTGAAAAGGACCTCCTGGGCTGGGACTACTAACTATTGCAGGAACTCAGTTCTGCAACGTCTTTTACAGACCCATCATGTTCATCTTAAAATCAGAGTAGTTTTCTGACAAATGGAAGTGGTAGAACAAGTTATAGCCATGATTAGTTTACCAAGTAGAGACTGGCACCACCTGAGGAGACAAGACATCTAATGAAGGAAGGATTTCTTTTTGGCAAACTCTTAATACTATTTAACAAATGTTTTCAAACTACTGCTTATTGTTATCTTTGACTATAAAGACTTCAACACACCAAGCCCAAGAGGGCTTGACAACAGGAGAAGGAAAAAAAAAAAAAAAAAGAAGGAAAAAGAGAAAAGGAGCCAACTGCACGAGACACAGGGGAAGTGCAGAATTTCATTTACAGGAGGTTCAGAACTACAGTTTTGTCAAGCTTTTACTGCTCTACAGCCAAGGCTATGAAGACTCCTATAATAATTTATAAAACAGAAAAGCAAATGCGCGCACACCATATCACACGCCTATCACTTGTGTCAGTATGGAATTACCAACTAGATCTCAGTTCATTTAACTATTCCCTTGAAACCCTTTTGAGGTGCTACACACTCACTCTGTTCATTACTGTTGCTTCCCAGATGGGCTAAGGAGAGCAAACAAGATGCACAGAGCTTTGACACTTGGTGTTTTCTCAATAGGTGTGGCAAGAACTCTTATCTATGAGTAATGGTGCAAGAACCAAAAACAATACAATATGCTGGAGCAATACATTTGTTTGTTTTATTGCTTTTTTTTCCTTTCGGTCAAACAGCAACACATTTTAGTAGAGTATCCAGCAGTATTAATTATCTTACTTATTACATACCAACTAACCTTTTCTGCTTATACAAAAAAAAAAACCAACCCCATAGATTACTGTCATGGACAATTTAAGCTAGAATTGTAAATGCAAAACTAAGCAGTACTTCCTGAAACCACTTGGAAGGAAGTGTAAAACCAGAACACAATCAAGCATCTTGTTGGATTAGTTTGCTCTCTTTGCAGCCAGATTTGGAACTCACTACTTGTTAAGACATGTACATAGTGTCAGTGGTGCCTGAAAAAGCCTCTTACAAGAGCTAGGTATAAAGTTAGTATAATGCCAAGCTTTGGTATTATAGGGGGTTTTTTTGCTTCCTAAAACAATAGTACTCTAGTAGCCTTTCGTAATTACCTCTTCCTGTCTGAATGAACTAATTAAATAAGCAACCTCCAGCATACAACAGACTTTGAATACCAGTTGGTATTTTAAACTGAAAAAAGACTACCACCAATACCTGTCTTATGCTGTTTTCCTCAAGTTTAAAGAAACAAAGTCACAGCTATTCTCTTTGAAGAGAGATGAGGATAGTTACACATAACATTATTTGTCTAAGATACCAAAAACCCATAAAACAGCCAACTATGTGTGCAAACATTTTTAACTGCAATAAAAAAGGCAATGTTTTCATATGCAGGTTTCTTACAAACTTAATGACTAATCTCATGAAATTGAATTTAAAGCAATTTTCTTTGAAGCGCGAACATAAACATTCATCTTGTTATTTCTATATTCCTTTTCAAAGGCACACCAAGGAACGTGTTACCACACAACTCAAGAAGCGACTGCGTAATTGGAGAGGAACAATATTAAAACACAGGAATGATACAGAGTCACACAGGTTTTGAACCTACTTCACTGAAAGACCATTAAGTGTAGAAAAAAATCAAATTAACAGAAAGTCACTAAAACAAATAGCAAACAAAACTCTACTCACCTGACAAGTACCTACACTATACCTAACACCTCCTGCCTACAGGTGTTTCAACATTACCCCAGAACTTTAAAACCCTCAAGGATAAATACAGCCTAAGTCTCCAGAACCAACTTCTGTAAAAACACATGACCTCCACTTACTAACAAGAAAACCACTCAGGAAGAGTCTTTTACTTTTCTGACAACATTTCACATGCAGAATTCTACTTAAAGCAGTACAAAATAAACAAAACAAAACAAAAAAAAAAAAAAGCACTTAATGAGTTTCTCTACTCTCTAAGTTGGAGCTCTCGACACCAGAAACACCCTAAGGGTTAACAAAATTCTTTAGACCACTCTTCACTTTCAAACAGTGGAAAAGAAAATACCCTTGAAAGACAGTATAACCCCTTCTGATAAGCAACTCCCTTATTACTCACTCAGAATGCTCAGTTATTGTATTTGCACAGTGACAGGGTCAAACGCTACCATCAGAGCTAATTTATAGCACTCTTACGCACAAAACTACTCACACCCTTACAAACCTTGCTTAGCCAGCCTGCATTTTTAACTTTCCGGGGTAATAAAGGAAATCAAGGTCAGCTGTTTTTCATTAAGAGCTTCCTTTCATCTCTTTAACCTGCTTTGGTGCTCCCTGCACTTACTGTCACCTGTTCTTGAATCACAGCTTCTAGTGAATAGCAGCTGTGTAGCTGTCATCTCTACGGCCTTCACGGTTTTGCAGATCTTGACCAAATCCTCTCTCAACTATTCCCTTTCCAGACAGAAGAGTTCCACCTTCTTTAGTCTCTCCTCATGAGAGCACTGCTTGATCCCCTCAAACAATTTAAGTGCTCCTCCCTGTGCCTTCTCTAACCACAGAATGTCCCTTACAACAAGGCACAGTGAAGTGGGATTTATGGTTTTAACATTTTTCTACATTCAAGTGTTCTGACCCCATGGTCAACAAATCTCCACAGAAAGTTACAGTACTGCCAGGCAAGGAATGATAAGAGATGAAGTGTCACCTAAATTTGTCCATAAAAGTGTCCTTCCTCCTTTGTTAAAATTTTTGCCCCAGGAAATAGAACATTCTCTTTTATAATCACACAGGCTGCACTGAAAGAACAACTGCAGGCACATCAGAGATTTCTCATCTAGGAGAAAAACTGTCTGGTGCCACGAAAACACACATCAGTTAACTAGAAACTACCATCTCACAGTTACACGAGCCACAAAGCGTAGGGTGATCACTCTGTAGTTCTCTGTTGGGAAGCACCACTTAGAGCTGTAACGCGCAGTGCTGGGACTCACCCATACGGGCAGAATGAACTTGTGTGTTAGTGTCACTCCTGTGAGATAATAAGGCCAACAGTTGCCTACAGCAAAGGCAGATTCGTTTGTACATTTTTCTTGCTTTTATGAGGGTCTGTGAGCAAGTTCCAAAGACATGGCAAGCAGATCTAGAAGTGCTGGTTGTCTGGTAACACTGCAGTTAAATTCAGTACTATGCAATTCAGATGATCAATTCCTTTTGGCATATTGGAAGGCTAAAGAACTACAAACCCTATTTAAATAAATTCGTTTGGCTGCTTGTGACTGCATGTCAATTAGGATGCAAAAGCAGCGAACGCTGTCTTGGAATCTGAGTTACAAGGAAGGTGATACTCGCACTTTGCCCTGTAAAAACTCTTGAGGTATGTGCATGTATAGCCAAAACAATCAAGGCTGAGGAAAAACCACTTACTGAACTTACTGAATCATCATGATCCAGAACTCTACTGGAGAAATTCCTTCCTCTTTGGTCAGAAGACCCGTGCAAATCAGTAGAAAAGCCCAACAGACATAATCTTCAATAGAACTTACACGTATTGTCCAGTTCAATTAATCAGATTTGCAGAATCGCAAATCTGGAGTTAACAGCGTAGTATTTCTTTATTCTTATGAACATGATAAAAACTCTGCCAGGAAGAAAACACAACAGGGATCAGTTGTCTTAATCCAACAGAATAAAGTTCTCACTTCATTCTGTTGGTTGAAAGCACTCTACAACCTTGGAAAAACATGTCACATCAAGAGCTGTTTCTTGTTCCTCAGCCAGTAAAAATAACTTTGATGACATCGCTGTCCAACTTAAAAGCAAATTAATTAAATTCCTCTCCTGAAAAATAGTGTGAAGGTGTCCCTTTGGACAACAATAGAAGGTTCTTCAAAACCACTTCTGAAATGTTTATTAGCTCTCTAAAATTTTAACAAAAATTAAGAATGCTTCATATTTATAGCATTTTGTGAACTTTTATTATTTTATTTGAATCTGATTTCCTTATCACAATTTCAAATTCTAAGACTCTAAAATTTTTGCAATGCAGAATTTCTTTGTTAGGATCTGGAATTTACTGGAGAACAAAAAAATCCCTGTTTCAGTGTTTGGCTGTATACCTTATACATCTTAGAGTTATAATAATAGCTTAGCTAATAAAGAATGCCTTATGTTTACTTTGAAAGAAATACAAAATGGTGAAGTACAAAATTATAGGCATATCTGGAGTTGGAAATAAAATCAATTTTGCAATAGCATGTAACCATAACAGGCAAAGACAGGACAATATGATGTACATATACCTAGAGTTGAAGTATTGGCACCAAGGAAAGATGCCCTTACAACAAATGTAGGATTCTATGAGAAAATCATTAACTCTTGAACACATTAATTTTCAATAAAATATTGTGTCTGACCTATTCTCATCTGCTCAAGATAGAAAACTGTGAAGGCAGAACAGTGAGGAAATCCAGCATGTCTGACCTGCTGACAGGAAAGGTAAAGTGTGTGTGGGATAATGCAAAAGCTTTTAGAAATAACATGCATTCCTGAGTTAGTATGATACAGCACACAGTAATTAAATTCAAAGTACTACCACCGCTGTGAAACATTTTCAGTGCAACATTCCATGAAGAAACCTTTAATTTTTTGCCAAGGTCTGGTAAATAATTGTAACTGAATTCCCCAGGTAACTGCACCGATTGCCACTTTCACAGCGAGAACAGCTTTATTAAAGCTGCTACCCAAGAAACCAAAGCAACACTGATAAACCTGCAGGTGACCCCAGCACAGCTCAGGAAGGTCTGAACAAAATCTACACTTGCTTCAAATCCAGACTTATGCCCATGGTTATGCCTTAGGAATGGTTCTCCTGGTTTTGGATTTACTAAATTGGTTGCCACTGGAATAAGAATGTCATTTGGATATGCAGAGGAACTGAATTTATTCAGTTCTTACCTAATATAAATTGGAATTTATTTTGCCTACAAGTAACTAAACTTTTCAACAAAATAGAGTGAATATAGTTGATTTGGGGATATTTGACTTGAGAACTTCATTTTCAGAGCTCAATATTTACCTTACGCCAAGGGCCACCACTGCCTTGTAGGATTTCAGTACCACCCATGAAAGTTTACCACATGATTTAATGTTAACTGGACATTAAAAGGGGCATGAGGTTTGAGAAACTTTAATGATTTGTTCTTTATGTGAGAAACAGAAGAGCTCTTAAAAAACTCTATAACAAATATAAAGAAAAATTTTATGTCCCAAATAAATTGGATTGATTTGAATGAAAGTAAAGTTTCATTTTCTTTTGCAAGCCGTCTTGACTAGAATGGAGATCAATTTAAAGCTCATGTTAATTTTTCTTATCATGCCATTTCATTAACCTATCATTCCGATTTCATTAACTTTTTTGTTTTGTCTGACGAAACTTAAACCTTCACTTTTCTTAAAGGAGTAACTTGATCTGTCAAATCAAAAAGATAATCTGAGAATTCTTGTCCTTTAAAGCTCATTGCAAAAACTCCAGCAAACTTGTAAGTTAAAAGAAACAGGGAAAGTTTAGACGTTAGAGCGTATGAGAGGTGAGGGGCCAAATCTTGTTCTTTCAAAGGACTTTACTGTCTGTCAGCTATGAGACTACAGTTTTACTAAATTTTGATGTATCACTGGCAAATAATAAATGAATAACAGAAAATAAAAACCAAAACAAATCTACATCCACCCAAACCACACACACACAAAACCAACTGGAGATTTAGCGTCTGTGTTTGAAGTCTGCCGGGTGAGAGAGGGCGGGATAACTACACTGTTTAGTTGGCAGTTAACTAGCGAAGCGCTTTGGACTTGGCTTACAGCAACGCGGTCCATGGGACCAGGTGTCCCTGCCTATGGCACGGGGCTGGAACCGAAAAGCAGCTGCGCCGGGGCTGATTGGCGGAGGCGGTTCCGGTCCCTCCCGCCAGAGGCGGGCACAGGAGACCTGCCCTGTGCCGGGAGCTGCCCGCCGTCCCGGTAGCGGGGCAGTGCATGGGGCGGGAGGGCAGCCGAGCCTTTCCCCGGAGCCGGGGGCGAGCGGTAGCGCCGGTGCATGCGGTGGGGCGGAGCGGGGGCAGCCCGGAGTGATGAGAAGTTGAGTGAGGACGGAGCGAGGGAGCCTCCTCTGCTCGCAGGGCAGCCCAGCCCCGCAGCAGGTGCAGCAGAGCCCGGGCGGAGGCACCGGCGGGCCCGGCGCTCCCGGCGCCGCAGCAGCGCCGCAGCCCGGGCCGGGCGGACCCGGCTGAAGGACAAGAGCCCCGAGCGGAGCTGCGGTCGTCGGCTCCTTACCAGAGGCAGCGACGCGGAGGAGCGGCCCTGAAGGGAGAGCGGTGAGGGGCCTCGGCGGTACCGAGGGGGGCCAGGCGCTCCCGCCTACGGCGCGGGGCAGAGGGTCCGGGTGTGGAGGTGGAGGAGGGCTCTCGTTCCATCTCGCTGCTTGTTCCAGCCTACCCTCTCCCTCTTTCCTCCCGCAACGCAAGGAGAAGCCCCCGGGGGACCGCGGTGGAGGGTCTAGTGGAGCGAGAGGAGGGAGAGCCACTGAAGGGGGGGGGTGAGAGCCGGAGGGCTGAGGGGAAGAGCCATGGGAGTGGGGG
>NW_024581252.1:0-32508 GCF_017639235.1 Corvus kubaryi
CATGGGAGTGGGGGTGAGAGCCGGAGGGCTGAGGGGAAGAGCCATGGAAGTGGGGAAGGAGCCGCAGGGGAGCCGCGTCGATGCGGTGTCTCCGAGGGAGGGGACGGTGTGACCTGAGGAGGGAGCTGGGGGAATGTGGGGGAGCGCCATGTCCTGAGGGGCGTCAGAAGGACGCGTCCCTTCCCGCCCTTTTCGTGAGGGGCGCTCGGGCGGGGAGAGAAGAGGGGCCCAGGGGCGGCGCGCACGGTACCTGTGTGGCGCGGCGGGCGGGCGCTCATCAGGCGGGCTCTGGCGTGGTCGTCGTCCGGCGCCGCAGCGGTGAGTGCGGAGAAGCCCGGCAGGTGCCGGCGTTGCTCCTTGGGGAAGGTTGAGCGCCGCGAGGGAAGAGGGGGCAGGAAGGCTGAGGGGGCACCTACCCGCCCGGGGGTCCCTCCGCGGCGGCTCCGCAGCCCTGAGGGGAGGCGCGCTCGCGGTGCTTGGCGCGCGCGGGGCGCTGAGGGCGGGAGCGGCGGGACGCGGGAAGCCGCCGCTTTTCGGACACCGAATTCTGGCTTCTTTTGGCGGCTCCCCTTTAACTACTTGGTGTCGCCGACAGCCGGCCCGCGGTGGTGTCAGTGGGGGTAACACCGCGGTGTGTGGGTGCAGAGCCCCCCGTGTTGGGTTGCCACCCGGCTGCCAGCTTGGGGACGTGGTGTGAGGGACATCCTAGACCTGGGATGACTCCCAGCGCGCCTGGGATGCAGTGCCCTCCCTGGATATTCTCCGAGTTTCCACATCCCAGCCGCCTCTGAAGGAACAGCGTTGCATAAGTGCTACTGCGCTTCCCGGTTGGGCTCAAAAAGGAGGAAAACGGTCAAGCGTGAACTTTTCAGGCGACACGTCGCTGAAGTTGCGGTGTTTAAGCGGAGGTCAAGTGGCATCTTGTCTTTTACTGTCTACCTCCTCGTCTGAGCCCTGGCCGTGGAACAACAGGGGATCATTGGGAATTGCGCAGCCCGTTTTGCATGCTCATCAGAGTTCCCTGGGGATGGACAGCAGGGAGTAACTCCAGTAGTAGGCATCCTTGAAGGTCTCCTCCCCCAAAGCAAACGTCTTGAAATGAGTATTTTTGGTTTGGTGGTTTTTTGGTTTTTTTTAATGTTACGACCAAATGGCTTAATTTATGGCATCATTTACATGATACCACTTATTTCCAGACTTTTATTACGAACATATTCTCAGTTAACATTTGCAATCTGAAGCTGCCTGCCTGCTTTTCCAAGCAATTATCGTGCAAGGTCACTTAGTTATTTTAGCTGAGCTAGTTTTAAAGCACCGACACTACGTAGTGTGCAACTAACCTTTGCTTCGTATTTCCTTGGTTTTGTTCCTTTGTTTTGGTCCTTGCTCCCGGCTGAACACTGGATACTGCAGTGGCTTTTCTTTTCCAAAAGACTCCAGTTTGTGCTGGAGTCTTGTGCTCCGAGATAGTTTTCATGCTGTTGTGAAAATATTTCAGTTGAAATACAAGGAAATGAGTACTTAGCACAAAATACTTGTGAGTTATTTTTGCTTTGTTTTTTTTTTTTTTTTTGCATGCTTCGTGTTAACAGAAGCTCTTGATAGAACACGAGAGAAGAAAATATTTGTTTTGTGATGTATCTGTTAAATATTGAGACACTGAGGTGAGAATCATGTCGGTGTTTTGTAAACGCTAAGTTTTATTTTCTTAGGGTGCTTCTAAACAGTTGGGTTGTTCTAAAGCAGGATTTGGGTGGAGAAACGCAGGGGCTTAACAGGGCTGGAGGAGAGGACATCTGAAATGATCCTGCATCCTTCTTCTGTGCAGGGTGATGTCACCTGAGCTCTGAGTCCTCTCCTTGCCCGTGTGAGTGGATTGGAGAAAAGTGACTTGCTGAGTAAGTGGTCATGAAGCAGTGGATTGGTTTTGGTGGATTTAATTGGTGACAATTTCATCTTGGTGAATGGCTACCAGCTGTTGCACCTTACTGGCACAGCTTTGTGTATGGCCTTCTCTGTACCTGTTGTGAGGGCACAGAGGGTATGATTTGCTGGAGTGCACTTCCTACTACTTGAAAAATGTTCTGCAATAATTATATTTGTAAGTGTAACAACGTCTGTCCTGACTTGGTTATTTTATAATTGACTTTCTTGAACATGAGATACATTAGTTCTGACTTAAATTGCTGAGTGTTTAGTGCACATGCCCACTTTTTTGGGGTTTTTTCCACTTCGGGCTCTTTGAAGTGCTTTTTGTCCACATGACTGTTTTAACCAGGTTGCTCCCTTTAGAATAGTACAGGGTTTATTCCTTATTGGTCAAGTGCCCTGTCTTTTACTTACAAGAGAAATCCCACCGCAGTATTAAAGCGTATTGGGTTGTTTGTGGTGAGACCAAATTCACGAGATGCTTAGCAAATGAAATTCCTTTTTTTCTTCCAGATCTAGACTTTCAACAAATATTTTTATTTCTGTTTGATTATTTCAAAGTCATATTTGTGAAGAGAACAGAACTGTGTTTGAGAAATGCTGATACATGAGAAGCATTTGACATCATTCACCTCCTTTGTTGGTATTTTTGTCCTCACAAAAATTTCAGCATGGTTTGACCTCTTATTGTTGTTTTAGAAAGTATCTTTGGGCTGAAAACTGTCATCCTGATACAGCTCCAAGTGTTTGTGAATAGGTATTGTAGAGGGCTCCTCTTCTTGTTTTCCAGGAAGTAAAATACCCTAGAAGCCTTTAATATAATTCTCTGTCCTTCCCCCAGGACAGCTATGCTTGGAGGCAATTTCCAAGGCTTATGACATAAGGTTTCTTGAACCCTTTGATGAATTATTTTTGATGTTTTATGACACTTGGGTGTATGTATGTTAAAATGCTCAGGGTGTGAGGTCCTGATATTCCTTGTAAAAAATAAGCATTTAAATGGTCTATAGCCAAAACTGTGGTTATAAACCAGTTTGTTATGACCATTTCTCTTAAACAGCATGGTTGTCATGCCCGTAATTTTATTTGTGTAGAGAAACAAGCATAGCTTTCTTTGCTCTGTGCTGTTCTTTCCTCCTGTGAATGGATGGTTCAGCTTCACAAAAAATAAGCAACTTAAGACTGTTTTCCCTTCTTACTCAGTAACTAAAGGGAGAGTTAATGGGAAGTCTTGAGTCAGCTTCTGATTCTGAGCTGAGCTGGAAATGAGCCTTGATGCCCTGCAGAAACAGCATGCTTTAAAAAAATTAAAATATTAAGGCTGTGTCTCAGTGTATTTAGAGGGAGGTAACAGTGTCAATGTAGAGGTTGGAGGACCTTCCAAATTTCTTAATTCAAGACTATACTCCATTAGAGAAATCATTTTCACCACCAGTCTGGAAAAAGGTATTTAATTTATTTGTTTTGCCAGAAGATGGAGTGCATAAGTGTAACAAAACCTGCAAACATGAAATTTAGACATCCAGGACTTAGATTAAAATGCAGTTACATATATTGTATTTGATTTTGTTGGGTTTTTTTCCCGTGGCCCCCATCCAATTTGAAAGTTACTTAAGTCAAATGAATAAGGTGCTTTAATGCCAAGAAGACCAATTCATGAAATACACTTTTTAAAAAGTATTGCGAAAATTTTCAATGAAAATTAAGTATTAGCTTAAAAAAAAAAAAAAAAACAAAAAACATAAACCCCAGCACAAAGCAAACAAAAAGGACTCAAGAAAACACATGGCCAGTACTCATGTGTTGCCCTTAGCTTTATTTCCAGGACATCATTGTTATCTTCCCAATTTAATGTTTCAACTGAAAAATACTCAAATTTGGGGCAAGGTGAGGTGTTTTCTGGCTTACACCGCAAATGAGGCGAAAGGAGCATCTCTCTCTGAATGAAATCTGGGTGAGGAACAGGAATTTACCCAGGATATGGCTTTCAGCACAAGATGCACAGCTTGCTGGTGAGGTGAGGTGGGAAGTGTGGCTGCAGAGCCCACTGCCATGAAGCAGCCCCAGCAGCTGTGGTAGTACTTTATGTAGTATCTGCTTCAGATTTATAAGTACTAGGGATTTTTAAAATGAGATAGTTAGGGTTAGAGAGCATAGGTGCTGTTTGCAAGGAGCTAAATATTTGTTTTGTAGGTTTGCTTGGGAAGCCACTTCTGCCAATTTACCATAATGCAAACGTCCGCTCAAAAGCGCTTCTTTTCAATAGCGCGGTGTGCTGAGGCAGACCTTGTAGCAGTATCCTTCTCAGGAGTGTTCTTGACTAGAAGGTTGCTGTCACTGGAGAGCTGGGTTTGGCATTATCCAAAGTCACCACAGTTCAGTTGAAACCTGTACCCCAATGCAATGTAGATGCCAAGAAAGCTTTGTTGGAGAACTACACCCCTGATCAAGCCTTGCTGGTCCTTAGAAGAACGTTATTTCCTGAAACTGAGCTTTGAGGGGTGTGTGGTGATGCCTGTGGTGTTTGGTCCCTGGGCACAAAATTTTATCATAAGTAATCGAGCTTAAAACGCTTGTGTGAAGTGTTGTCCGCACACATTTTGCTTCCCAGCAGTGCAAAGTGGAAAATTCCCATGTGTATTTCAGTAACATGTCTGGATAGGCCAGCCTAGTGCTTGGAGCATCCAAGAATTGTGGGGCTGAAAGTAAATGGGAGCTGTTGGTGTAAATCCTGTGAGGGCTTGTGTGGAAACTTGCCCAAGGACAGTTGATGATTATCTGAATTTTTTTTTTCAAGTTGAGAATCTTGAAAAACAGATCTGACTGTGTAAAATACAGGAGTAAAGCTGGCATCTTTCTTTAACCACTCATAATGATAAATCATTCATTACTGTGCTTCATGACACTTTGGTAATTATTTTGCTTGTTTATCAATTAGCGTTGTTTTCATCAAAGTACACTTGAAGATTGGAGTATTCCACATTATTTTATCTCAGACTATACTTGTGTTAGACAATCAGTCTTGCCTTAAACTGCTTACTAATGAAGTAACTGAACTACAGCAGTAAGCTGTAAAGTTATTTTTGTTATAAACCCCCATCAGAGACTTAGTGTTCATGCTCAGAAAGTTAATTTGCTTTCCAGAAGTGGAGGAATATCTGGGAAGTATTAATTATTATTCATTCATATCCATTTTGGTGGGTAGGAACAGACATGGGCATGTGTAGAACCACTTGGGGTGTGTCTGGATGGTTTATTGTTCATTTATTTTGGTTTTACACCTAGATCATTCTGGAAATTGTAGTCTTGGAGATGGGAGCCGTCTTCGTCTTGATCTTCTGTAGCCTTTGAATTTATTTTCTCTTTTCCCTAATATTTGGGAATTAACGGATTGCACTTAAGTCTTGGACTGTCTTTGAAAAATCTACAAACCCTGTCTTTAGACCATTCCTTTCTGGAATTATGCTCTAGTCTTAGTCAACTACTGGTGCTGGAAATTCACAGGAAGCTTATGTGTATTTAAAAATTTTTATACAGCTACAAGAAAAAAAAAAAAAGCCCCAACCCTTACTGGAGTGTATTTTGCACCTTTCAGAAGATTCCCAAGTTGATTTCTGTCCCTTGTAGCTCTGGTAAGTGATGTGGTCTTGCTCTTAAAATCAGAATCTCAGGATTAAACTGTGTAGGAAAGCCGTTATGCTGCTTTTATCCTTATTCTAGGCCCAGATTCTACTAGGAGATACTTCAAAGCAGGCGCTCCAAAATACAGGTCTGAAAGCAACAGACAACAACTGAATTTGAGGGAAACCAACCTGTAAATTTCAAAACAGCAGCTATTAATTAACAGACTGAATAAGCTGAATGGTTTTGGCATGTGTGGTGTTGCTGCAGTTATTTTAATTGAGCTGAATAAGAGCAGAGCATGATGAAACAAAGTATTTTTACTTTATTCCAAGTTGTATTTCCCACTGCAGAAACAAACCTGTGATAGCTTCCTTTGTGATTGTGTTTGTGTGGCTTGTTAAAATGTGCTTATTTGCTATCGGATGAAGTCAGAAACAGAACAAAGAAATTCATTGAGTGCTTCTGGGTGTCATGTGATGGCGTGACCAGGGAGAGCTTGTACCAAGCTGAAGCCAGTTGGAGTGAAAGGCAAAGCATCCCCCCAATAATTACTGAAGTTAAAAGAAAGTCCCAGTCAAGTGGGTTTAAGTTTAAAACTAGTGTTGTTTCAGGTCCTGAGGCTTGTTCGCGAGGGAAAATTCATGCTTGGGTGATGGCAGCATATAACTACAGGCACCAATGAATTAAGCTCACAACAAAGTGCACTGCAATTTCCTCCAGCCCCTTCTTCAGAGGGTCATTTTATCGAAGGAGATGCAGTTGCTAATTAAAGTGTTGAAAATCAGAGTCAGGTTTTTTTCTTTTTTTCTCCTTTTTTCTTTCTTTTTTGCTCTTCATTCAGCCACTATTTCAGCCTGTCTTTTGATGCCAGTGTGAGAGCAAAGACTTCAGGGGCAGCTTTGACCTTTCAGTGGAGGCATCTTTGTCTCCATCAGCTGCTGTGGCACTTGTGTCTCATGCTCTCTGCAGGTAGAAGGTTTCCTTTTATTTTCAGCACTTAGTCCTGTCGTGAGTTATTCTGTTCCTGAGCTCTTTAGGGCACTGTGGTCACACAGCAGGAGCAGGGCCACTCATCTTCACCAGCACTGGTGTCCCCAGGAAAGGTGGAGTAACCTGTTGGCTTCTCTCTGTTACTACCCCCAGCCCTGGATGTCACAGCAATGTTTCTGGTTCTTTCTGGTGCAAAATGGCCTGTCAAGAAGCTTATGGTTTCAGGTCTGGGTACTTGGATGAAAGGTCTCCAGGAGCTGAGGGGACTTTATCAAGGGACTTGAATGTTGTTGCCAAAATACCGTGTCTTGTGTGAGTTGCCGGTAGCTGTGAAGGAAGACCTGAAATTTGTCAGGAAAGGTTCTCACATCGTGTTGGATGAAGCAGACAAGTCTCTCCACAAGGAATATGTGTGTCTCGCTTGCAGACAGATGGCTCTTCGCTGTGTGCAGTCAGCAGTTGTCTTTCCAAGGTGCTGGGGGTGGGATAACCATGGGCAACAAGGAACAGAGCTGCATAATGGAGAGCGCCAATGCGGAGAAATCCGAGCTGCTGGCACATGGCGTCAGGTTGCCCTCGGTGGAAGGCACACAGGTTTTGGAGCAATGTGTAAGCTACTGGCTTTGCTACTCCTCACTGTGTACAGCATCACAAATTATAGGGATCTAGAAATGCCCAGTTTGAGATGCCCAGTGCAAAACAGAACAAAAAGGACTGGCTGTTCTTGCTCTATTTGCTTTTATTTGGGTTATTAAAATGCGTCAAGAATGTATTTTGATTTGTTTTGACTACCCTACCTGGTAGGTCTACAGAGGTTAATGTTTCACAGGTTTTAAAATCTTGATGGAACTCACTTCCATGCAGTCACTTGGGCTGAACTTAGAAAATGGGTACTTGTACAATACTGACCTTCAATAAAGTTTATATTTTTTTACTGCATATTATTTGCTCAGTTTTAGTGCATAGAGTGTTAAGGAATGTAGTTAAGGGGTGGAAGGTGCCTTTGCCTTGTTGTAACTTAGTTCATGTTATGAAAATATTGAATTAGACTTAAATCCTTTACTCTCAGGTAAATCAGATCTTGGCTGATAAAGTTAGAACTGCAGCATTATGACCCCAAAGCACGCAGGCGTTGCTTGGATTTATAAGGGACTTGATTAAAAGATCAAATTATTACTAGTAATAGATTTGGAAATCCAAAGTAGTTTTAGAATATAATCACTTCATAAAGATAATATTTGTAAATAGTTAATCTTTTTAGATATGATAAGTCTTTTCAGAAGTTTGGGACAGTATTCCATAACCATGAAGATTCCTGGAGCACTTCTTTCTGAAAGCCAGTGCCAAAGTGTTACCAGGAGTGTTATACTTTGACCACTTGCTATAAAGTCATCTTAACTGGGACAGAATGCCTTGCACGTGAATTGTAGTCCCATGTAACTTCTGAAAGATCTGTCTACTAGCATGCCTACTGAAAATATTTTGTGTATGAAGTGGAAAACCTGTATTTTGATCAAGTGCCTCTTCTGCCTACCTGTGGAGTGAGGATTTCTAAAACCCTTTTTCTACCATGGTTGAGTACAAAAGCTTAGGTAAAACCCTTCAGTGTTTGATAAAACCTGTTGCACGTACGGTAAGTTGTCACTAAAAGTGGTTTCCTAAATTGCATATCCTTTTGACTCCCTCTTAATAGCACCTTTGCTGTTTGCATAGCTGACACAGTAAGTCTGATAGAGGATTGCAGTGACATTGTAATGCCTATAAATCTTACATCTCATCCACAGACAAAAGAGTTTTTGTGCTCATTGAAATGCTTCAGTCATTGGATAGATGTTTTTTGGGAGCCGGTACAAAGCAAATGCAAAAGCCTGCTCTTGTTGATACACGTGTCTTGCTAATTTCTTAGTTTATTCATTTAGTTGGAAAAGGAGCCTGTGGTTGAAAGCCAAATCACAGTACTCATCTAAAACGTTGCAACACAGTATAGCAATCACAGCACACACTGTGCCTCAGCAATTAGTAACAGGATGTGTGATAGGGAAAACGTAAGGACATAGATCCAAAGGTTGTACAATACCTGTTAGCAGAGTCTCTTCCCAGATAATTTCCTGGTTTGTTGCTCTGCAGCTTTGCATGTTCCCGCATTTCTGATGGGTTTCTTGCTTTTCAGCACGTGGGTTGCTTAGTGCCAGCTGCTTCCTAATCTTAAACTGCAGTTTGGTGCCTGAAGTCAGTTTGTGGGCCTGATTTACTGTAATGCTCCTAAAGGATTATGGAGTAGTATTTTGGATTGCCTGTGGATTATGTACAGCACAGCAAACAGTATTATGGGTTAAGAACATGTTTTACAATTCCCAGCTTAAAGGGGTTAGGAGGCAAGTTGCACTTCAAGCTTGAAGATTGTGGTCTTCCTTACTGTCATCTGTTATGCCACTAATAAAAAACTTCCTGTCTCCATGATAAAATTATTTTCTGAGATTCACTGTCAGACATAATTTGGTCAGTGCGTTTCCTCACATAGGTAGCGTTTCTGGGTGCTTGGCAAAAAAATGCTGATGTGAGCTGCTGTTAAATCTTAAAATGTTTTGGGGGAATGTGAAAAATTAGAGCTATCTTGAAGAATGTGTAGAAGGAAGGAGTTTTCCTTTGGTCACTCCTCCACAGTTTTGAATCAATGCACTTCATTCATGTTTGTGTGCATGTATATATACTCTGTCTTTAATGTCAACTGCATGTATGTGGCTGACACAGCTAAGATTTGGGATAAGTATATGTATTCTCTTAGCATAGAATAATCCTGTACTCAGTATTGGTGAAACCCTTTGTCTTGAAATATTTTCTTTGTCTTTCAGCATTACACTTAACTGCAAGTGCCTTCTGTGAGTCATTCCTGGCTATCTTGGGCTTGATAAAAGGCTTTGTTTACGGGGCCTTTGGTCATGCAACCTGGGTTATAGGGCTTGGCTCTGTATTTGTATAACTGAGGTGCTCACAAGCCTCTGGAGGCTGGCTACCATGTTTTACCTGTAAACCTGTTTTCAGTAGCTAAACCAAACAGAATTGCCCATGAAGTAAGTTTGTGTCAATGGGGTTTTGAGTGGGCAGGGCTGGAGTGGCAGTGAATTGGGTAATGTCAGGTAACAATCTGAGATCACTTGTCATTTCTTTCCCTGTTTTAATGCTTCCTTTCTATTAAGGGCAGTAGTAAACCATAGTCAGCAGCTGCTTGTGGTGGTTTTTTGGTTTGTTCCCAGAGGCAGTTTGTAGTGCTCTCCACGACCATTTGTTCTTCAACTTCCCTCATCATTTCTCTTGCTGTGCTTTCAATCACGTGTCTCTTCCTACAGCTACAGTACCTCTGATCTTAAGAGAAATAAACACACTGTCTGTGTTCATCTGTGGTAAAAGCTGAAGTTGGACATGGTAGGGTGGGATTGGTTCCTGACATGACACTGCCCTATTCATGGTTCCAGTTTTTGACCTCAGGTGGGATAACAGAGGGCACATCTGCCTTAGTGGGAGAAAAGCAACTGGCTCTGGAGCCTGGCATGGGTGGTTGCTGTAGGTAAGTCAAAACTGCTCAAGGTCCCTCTACCTATGTGGAAACTGCATCAGATTTGCAACTTTTAATATAAGTTTAGTTGCTGATGAAATACGTCTTCCTTTAAAAAATACAAAAAGAGTACTTTTTATTTGTTTCTGCCTTTTTGGTCTCATTGGTTCAGCCACTAATATGAAGTTTTGGAGAGTTTACAGCCCCAAGAGCAGAGTTTGCGTTGTTTCTTCTAAAACGCTGAGTTTTTTGTAATGAGCTGTAGTAAAGGGAGGGGAACAATACTGAGAGCAAGATGAAGGAATAAATCTGCATGTTAGCGCCACAACTGTGGCAGTTTGTAGTACACACAGTTTACTGAAATGCATGAAAATCCCACATTTCCCCTATAAAGAAAAATAATATTCCTGTGATGCGCACATTAGTTTTCCTTTTGGGCATAGTAATTTCATTACTGATTAGCTCCCAGACTTGGGCTTGCAGAGGTGGCAGCCTGATCCTTTAACCTGTGCTGTCTCTGTGAAATTGTAATGAGTAATTTGAGCCCTTTGGGTAAGGTGAGAGTGATCAGCAGCTCAGAGATTGCTCCTTTGCTCTCAGAAGAGCACTGCTGTTTGGAATGAAGGGCACCTTTCCTGGCAGAAGTCCCGCTCAAACTGCCCAGGTAAACGCAACAAACGTTAGCAAATTTAAAGAAAGGATGAAAGGAAATGAGGAACTTAAAAAAGCAAATTGCATCGCTTAACTCCAGCTCTGTAAAACTTCCTTTGCTGCTTTAGAAATCAGGAGTGTTAGTGAATAAAAAGGACTTTTTATATCCTTTTGTGTGAGTGCCTAAGAGCTGTTTCATCTTTTGAGTAGTGATAAACATGGGAGCAGTTTGCATTCAGGCTGTGCTGGATGGAGATGATTGAGAGGCTCTTCTGCTCTAGATTTCTCTACAATGGAGGAAAACATGGACAATGGTATTGGTGGCTTGAAAATAGCTATTTCTGAGTTTCAGAAATAGAAGGTAGGCAGCCAGTGATGTAAAGCAGAAAAAACCCTCAAACGTGCCAAAAAGTTCTATTAGCAGTGATTAGCAGATTATTAAGGATTGGCAGCAAATCTACATGTAATCTTGGGTACGTGTTCCAGGACTGTAATTGACAGTTACACGAATTATTAATTGGAATTTATCTAAAATAATTTAAGATTGGTGTTTATATAAATTACATTAGATTTTAATGTTTAAATTATTATTATAAAAGCCAACTGGCACTACACTTATTTCAATGTCATTCAGTTTATTTCCACATTGTCCAACCTTCAAGTGTCAGAGCTTTGTGAAGAAGGGGGGAAAGATCCTCTCTCCTATTTTTTTCTTCTGAAAGTCATTATTTTCTGTGTAGTCACACTTCTTGTTGTAGGTCCTGCTTGGTCCTTCTGGGTGAATCGAAAAATACTTCCTAAAAAAAAAACCACCACGACTTAGAAGTGTTTTGGTCAGCTGAAAGCATCTCTCCAACAGTCTGACTGTCAGGAGTGTGCTTGGTTTTCTGTAATGCTTTAAAACTCATGCTTTCTCTTTCATTTGAAAACCCCCACTATAGGTCATTAACTTTGAGTAGCTGTTGGAGTAGGTTTAATATTTAACTTCTTGGTATGTCTTTGACTTTTTCTTGCTGTGCTCCAATAGGAGACCTCTTTACAATCAGCTCTTTACAATCAGGTTTCACTACTATAAAGCCACTCCACATCTGGTTCTTCTCCGTATCCTCATTTTTAGGGCTTTTTGGCTGAAAGGAATGGCTTCAATTCAGTGATCATTTTATGAATGTTGTTTGGTTGGGGGTTATGTTATGTTTTGGGGGTTTTTTAAATTTTAGCAAACGTGAATTTTCCTTTTCACCCTCTGTGACAAAAGGATGTTACATGCCAGCTCAGATGCCGAAACAGTCTTACTTAACGAAGGCAAATCCTAAGAAGAAGTACTTAAGATAGAGGTACAGAATAGTTTTATATTGTTAACTATCCTGGAGAAATGTATCATTCTGTCTCAGGGCTTTTCTTTCCTCTTTTCTGTCAGGACACCTGATCATTCTTTTTCATGCTCCTGGCGTGCAGAAATGAAAAGCAATTGCATTGGACATTGATCCTTTTTATTTATTTTGGCAAGTGATTTGTTCTGGGAGTTTACTGCCGGAGTGTGACTGGGAGTTAGTAGGAAGAATCCCTGAGCTCTAGTTGAAATTAGCTGGCTCCCAGCTGAGCACCACCGTGGCGTTTTCCTGACCCTTGGAATGCCTCCTGTGCCTGGGTACTGCTTGCTGCTTTTGGGTATGAGCTGAATCAGAAATTGCCACTGGAATAGGCAAGTCTGTCCCGGTGGAAATACCCGTGGTGCGGGGGGAGCTCATTGCTGAGGGCAGTTGGAGTGGCGGAGTGTCTGGGAGAGAGCCTGGAGCTGTGCTTGGGTGGTTGTGTGTTGATGCCCTGCTGATGGCCCTGGGCACCCACCTGTTCCCCAGTCCCAGTCTGCCAAATGGGAATTGTGCTCATGATTAATTGGCTTACAGAATGCTGTTACCTATTGCCCTTGTTCCTACTAAATTCTAACCTGAGCTCCCTGCTTCTGTCTGGCCAGGGCATGAAATGATGAGGCTGCAGGTTCCTGCCAGAAGTTCCATAGAAGGTTAATGCAATTTTTGCCAGTAAAAATGTCACTTAATCGGCATTTTTCTAATAGTGTCATGTGTTTAATACCTCTATAGCTTGGCAGGTCCTGTACATGTGTTTTCCAGCTCCCATGGAAGGTACTTATGTGGAAAAGGGGAGTTGCATAATAGTTTTTGGAGAAGTGATTATTGTTTTACCAGTTCTAAAGGTACCACAAGGGATAGATTGCCAGGGAAGTGCGTTGTCATCTCATGTCACTGATACACTGCAAGAGGATAAAAAATAATGTTTGGTAAATGGTTTTGGTTATATTGCCAGCTTTTCTTGTTAGTATTTGTAATACCTTTGCAAGGAGTAGAATGTCCTATGTGATTCCCGTTTAAAACTTGGCTGCCAGGTAAGTGTGGGGAGAGGAGGCAGTGGGGAAACACTGTCAGCATCCTAGGGAAGGATAGCTGTAGTTCCCATGGCTTTTGGTGGCATGTGTGTCACCCCAGCTATGGAAAATATGCCTTAGGGCTGAGGATTGTATCTTCTGTGCTGTGCTCTAGGCCTCGGATCAGGAGATGGAAGTAGAGCCGGCCTGTGGCAACATATTGCATCATGATCAGCCCTTAGGCTCCTGTAACCTTTGACTTCTGCTGCTGATAGAAACATAACTGAGTTTCCCAGTCCTGCACCTCCATTCATGGTTTTCTAATGTTGCCCTTGTTGACAGGAGCAGTAACTCAATACCATGGGAATGCTTCTAGCATGGGGAGGTGGAATCAAAAATGGGACTTTTCCAAGTTTGATTTATCATTTTTCTTGGATGTTTCATTGGCAAGCCATTTTTTACTTACTTTTTTCTAACACCTCTCTTAGCTAAGGAGTGTTATCCTCTAGCAGGGTCCTGTTCAGGATAACTGAGCATGGGCCAGGGCAGTGATTCTCCCTCTGTACTTGGCACTTTGAGACCACACCTCAAGTGCTGTGTCCAGTTCTGGGTCTTTCACCTCATGAAAAATATGGAGGTTGCTGGAGCACATCCTGACAAGGACAGTGAAGCTGGTAAAGGATCTGGAGAATAAGTCCTGTGAGAAGTAACCAAGGGAGCTGGGAGTGTTGAGCCTGGAGAAAAAGAAGCTCAGGGGAGACCTAATTGCTGTCTACAACTACCTGAAAGGGACGTCCTTCAGAAAACTTGCCATAGGGTAATATAACTCAAAAAGCTCCTTAAACTTATTACATAGTAAGTGTATAGGAATGTGGGAATTTATAAATAGCTATATAAAATATGAGATGCTCTATTTGTGAGCTGGTAACCCATGTAACATTAACTGAAAAAAAGTCCTGAGCAATCTGTTGTAGGAAGGTTATATGACTATATTGTAGGGAGATAACAAGGACTGAGTAGCAGTGTTATCTGTTGTTCTTATTTATAAAGGACACTGCAACAGACTCAGGCATCCACGTGGATTGGTTTGGCATGAGGAAAGAGCAGATTGTTTGGTTTGGCTTGTACTCATTTCTCTGTCCTAGGAGGGTGATGGTGACTGAGGGGTTTCTGACATGTCCTCTCTGTGCTTCGAAGGCGCTTTGCTTTCTTTTGCTGCATACAGCATTTTAAATCACCAAACCAAGTGTAAAAAGTATTTTCCCTCTGCTCAGCAGTGTGCTGCTGTCAGGAACTGTGCATTTAGGATGGCAGTGGGGTTTTCAGCATAGGTAGAGCTGGTGTTCAAGTGGGTGTTTAAGTGCTGATTTAAGTAGATTCAGAATCAAGTACCTGTTAAAGTGCTTCAGTGGAAGTTGCAATGTTCATGTGTGCAGTACTTACTCCTGTTATTACACTTGTTCTTGTAAGCAGAGTGTCATTTTTGGTAGTTCAAAGTTGTTTCTTATTCAATGGTAGCATCTTCCTGCCTGATTTTTGGCTTTCAACTCCCATGTGTCTGATCAGCATAAAGAAAAACGTGGCATGAATTTATGTGTCCTTTTAGTAGGACAAAAGCCCTCTATCTTCTCTATCCCGTTAGCTTATGTGAAAACAAAACCCCAGAAATGTTATGCTAAAATCAGAGTAGAGAACTGCAGCTTGAAGGTGGACGACTTGAAGCCTGTGGGCAGCTATCAGACAAGACCTTGTAGTGGGAATGCTCATAACCATGCTAACAAAAGCGTGGTGTGCTTAAACTGCAAACTGTAGTCCTGTTGTCTGTGATGTAATGCTCTTATTTCTCCTTTCAGCTATGAAGCCGTACGCTCCAGCCTTCATTCTCCTGTGGAGTGCTGTCGGGATAGCGAGGGCTGCCAAAATTGTTGTTGTGCCGCCAATTATGTTTGAAAGCCATCTTTATATTTTCAAGACTGTGGCCTCAGCCTTGCATGACCAAGGTCACCAGACAGTGTTTCTCCTCTCTGAGGGCAGAGAGATTCCTCCATCTAATCACTACAGACTTCAGCGCTACCCAGGGATCTTTAACAGCAGCACCTCGGATGATTTCCTCCAGTCCAAGATGAGGAGTATCTTCTCGGGGAGACTGACTGCCCTCGAACTGTTCGATATCCTGGACCACTACTCCAAGAACTGCGACATGATCGTTGGCAACCGAAACCTCATGCGTGCCCTCAAACAGGAAAAATTTGACCTGCTCCTGGTAGATCCCAATGAGATGTGTGGATTTGTTATAGCCCATCTTTTAGGGGTTAAATACGCTGTGTTTTCCACTGGCCTCTGGTATCCAGCAGAAGTGGGTGCTCCAGCTCCCCTGTCCTATGTTCCAGAATTTAACTCGCTACTCACAGATCACATGAACCTGTTTGAGAGGATTAAAAATACTGTCGTTTATCTTATTTCAAGATTTGGAGTTAGTTTTTTGGTTCTGCCAAAATATGAAAGGATAATGCAGAAACACAAGGTTCTTCCAGAAAGGTCCATGTATGACTTGGTCCATGGATCCAGCCTGTGGATGCTTTGTACTGATGTAGCACTGGAGTTTCCGAGACCTACGCTACCCAATGTTGTTTATGTGGGAGGAATCCTAACGAAGCCGGCCAGCCCTCTGCCAGAAGTAAGGTTTGCTGAGTTTTGCAGTAATTTCTGTGGTTTCTGCTTGACCTCATGTGATGAATGACACTTTTTAAGCAGTGATTTTTTCAGATGGTACCTGTTCTGTTGCTGCTTGGTGAAATATACCCTGGAAGTCACTTCGTGTGGTGGTGAGGGGACCTACTGGTCACAAATTCAACAAAATGAATCTGTTGTGGATGCAGGATGTATTTTGCTTTTGAGTGAGATGCTTAATGGTGCGCTAGCGGTGAAAGACAGTGCACTCTGTCTTGGAAATCACGTCAGTAGCTTCTAACCAAACATAGTTTAAAATGGGAACAAGGGCGAATGGATGAATACTGTTCATGCTTAAGGAAGCCTGCTGGTAGGGTATATTAGGTAATTTCATGGTATTGGTGTTTTTATGGTATTTGTTTTTATGCCTCCCTTAGGTTTGATAGTGTCTTTAAGACTATGAGTATATAAGCATGAAAAAACTGTACCGATTGACAAATGGAGATAAGAGTTGACATACGTGACACTATGGCTGCACTCAGAGTTGAATTTTACTGTGCACGTGCAGGCCATCAGGTATGAACTTCAGACTGAAACAGTGGTAGTGACTGGACTGACTCCAGAAATCCTGGCTGTACAGATTAATTATTAAGTTTGATTACTTCAGTGATCTTTGATATGTTACACCTAAGAATGCCTGTTGAGCAATACAGTGGTGTGTGATAGGCAGAACCATCTCACAGAAAACCATGTCATTTACACTTCTGTTTGTGTGTACATAAACAAATAGATCTTGAATTGGAGGTGATTGTTAATGGATGCTTTTGGCTGGATGATAAAAAGGTGTAGGTAGACCTGCGGTGCTCAATCTAAAATGCCTCTTTCAGCTTTTGCTTTTTGTATGACCGTAGCAGTGGTGCTTCTAACTGGTTCTTTCCATGTGTGCATCAGTATTTGTAGTAAGGAAGGGTCAGCTATCCTAAGAAAGCAGACTAAAGGTCCCCTTGGGTTGTCTAAAAGTTCATCCTTATTCCCGCCAGGAAAACTTTGCTGGCTGGATTGAGTTTTTTCTTCATTTTCCAGACTGCTGTTTTCTTTTTCTGTAAGAGAAAAAATGTATTTGTGCAATCAATTTGGGCAATAGGTTACCGTTGTCTGTTTAGTGTCTTTTGATGTTTGGTGTAACAGGAGTGATAGAGGCCTTTAAACAGACCTGTAGGTCGATTTTGTGGTGGCAAGTATTTATTACAGGGAAAGAAACTACCTGTAATTATTTGTGAGCTGAGACATTACTTAATTATTTTCTGTTGTATCAGGCAATTCATTCTTAGTGCTCGAAGCACAAGTTTTCACTGAATGTGAGAGAGGTACCAAGTGAGCATGTACATCTTTTATCCTGTATTTTGTCCGTGCCTAAGCTGTTATACATATCCCTGTGGTGTGTATTGTAGGTAAATTATTGGGCAATCAGTTTGTTTGCTGAGCAGTTGGATGAAATTCACAAATGACCCTCTGTCCTGGCAGGTGAAAACTGTGAGTGCAGATAGCGAGTGCTGTGGCTCTTCTCTGCTCTTGCTGCATCTCCAAGGCAGCAGCCTTGGCTAATTTATTTTCTGCAGCTTCTAGTTTGGTGCATTAAGGTGAGCCAGAAGCAGAGATACTTCATGTTCCTGCACTGGGCTGGAATTGGTGATGCTTCAGGGGCTCTCTCAAGTAATGTTATTGTCCAGGGACCATGATTAGAAAAGGGGAATATGTAGCTGGACACAGTAACTAGAATTTGCCCACTAAAGCTGTTATTACAAGTGTTTCAGGTCTCTTGAATTCACCAAAACTGCTAATAAGTAGCTTAGTCCACTTTGTCTGCTAGGGAGGTATTAGGAAAAAAGATCAGGGGTGTTCTTTCAAGTCCAATATGCCTGATCAGACTGCCTGCGTACCTCAGTAGTGGCACCCCTGTGTCGTCAACAGTTTTTTCCTTCTCCCCTCCTCCTCCCCCAAAAATAAGCAAATTGTTTAACCATAATAGAATGCCTACACATAAGTTAAGTTCTAGCTTTCTGTTCAAAAGTAGCATCTTAAGCGGCAGGTAGTAACAATTAAGCAGTCAATGAGGAGATAAATGTCAAGATATTTTAAGTTGTTACAGGGTGGCCATTCTTTCATTCTAGGGGATGGGGTAGCTCTGTTTCGTGGCTGCTCAGATTCTGCACCTGTTCCTTGAACTTCTTGAAAGAGAAGTTAGAAAACCACAGCTATAAAGGTAGCACGTAGCAGTGGGTGCTGAATATTCATGGCATGTTACAGTGTATGTGGAGGGGAAACAAACCTGACCCAGCTTTTCTGGTCATCTGTGTTAATATATTTTATATTTATATGCACACATCAACTGACCCAGCTTTGCTGTTCCATCTGCATTAATATTTCGATCCTGGGGCACATCCTCCCTGCTGATCTTGCAGTTAGCTTGTGTCAAGCATGATTTTTAGCTGCTGCTGAGCTCTGTAGCAATTACGCTGCAGCCCCCGGCTGTGGCACACAAACTGCCAGCGTGTCTTTGGATTGCAGCTTGCCCAGATGCCTCGGGAAGGCTCCGATCCTCCTCCCTGCTCTCCCTCCCCGGCAGTGCCCCGGTGTCGGTCTTCGCTTGGCGCAGTGTCCCTCGGGAAGTCGCAGTGATCGGCGTGCCAAGGAGGGGGAGCCAGCGGGGAGAGCAGCGGGTCCTTTGGAGGTCACCGCTCTGCCCGGCTCCTTGCGGTGCCTTGCGGCTCCCTCCTTAGCATGGCAGGGTCAGCCTTACCTGTGCAGGCAGTGGCTGCAATGCCTGGGGATGGCACATTCCCCGTTCCGATCCCTGCTGAGGTCCGATGAAGCCGAGCATGCCCTGTCAGTCTGCTCTGCCGTGGTGGAGGGCTGATGGTTGCTTTGCAAAGCTCTGCGTAGGCAATTCCATTTGTCCTCTGTGAGAGCCAGGGTGACATTTTCACTGGTTAAACTGAGTTTAGAAGGTACTTCTTGCATAAAGTGTGCTGTGCTGCGCAGTAAAAGACAAGGACATGACTATCCCATGTGCATGTCAAATTTTATTCACTTCTGGGTGATGGGTACAGAGTCCAGGATTTGTGTACTTAACTCATAAAACTGTATGTTGAATTAATATAGAGGACAGTGTGAACCGAATTAGCCTTGAAAGATGAAAAGCTAGAGACAGACTGGCTATTGAGTCCTTGAGGTCATCTGTGACTTAAACTATCAAGGATATAGTGTTCCCTGGCAGTATTTTCCAGATAACTGTCATTGGCCATTAGGAAAATCAACGGTTCCTCTGCCTCTTCCTCACTACAGTTTCCCAGAGGGATCTGAATGGAGCTGGCTTTTTAAAGGAACCCCTTTTTAAGCAACAACAGGGAAACCTCTGCTCTGGCATTTTGTACCTTGTGACCAGGTTGATGTGTACTAGGCATTAATCAGCCTGATAAGATATGTCCCTGAATCAGGGCAGGAAGCTGAGGGGTGCTACAAGCAGCTGCCTTGGGAAATACTCAGTCCCTGAGTAAATTTATGCTGCAGAGGAGGATGTTCTTATTTTGGAGTAATAAGTTGTCCTTTCAGCCACAGCTGTCAACAGATAATTGCAGGAACTTCCTCGCTTCTCAGTGGATATCTCTTATCTGAGCTTGTTATTATACAGATAGAAGTCCATGTAGCAAATTGGTGGCTTTGAAGTATCTTCACTAGAAAGTGTTTGGGTTTTTTGGTTTTTGGGGATTTTTTGCCCCCCTGAGCCTTGCTGACAGTTGTATGTTTACTAGGCGTGTTAGCTGATACTGATATTTATGTTGAAAATGAGGTGGAAGAATCAAGAAATGTTTTATTCCTTAAACCTGGCTTTTCTCCTTCGTTCGGATTCAAGGACACATCAGCTCTTGCAGACTGTAGCAGTAGATTTTTGCGCATGGCGTAGCACTGTCATTTTAGTATTATTTTTGAAGTCCGGGGAATAGTTTGGACAGTAAGTGTCTGGTGATGTGAAGCAATTGTAGAGCTATTCTAAAATGCATGTGATTGTCAGCTGGGGAGGAAAAAAGTCGTTTAAGGATGATGGAGGTGATGCAGCACTGTGTAAATTCTGTACTGAACTGTATGATTGTGTATTTTGGCTCTGAAATGTATTTTAGATAAAGCTTCTTCCCCCTCAGAATTTGATGTTTTGATCCACAGGGAAGCGTTGCCGGAGCTTTCCAGGTACCCACAGTCCTAAAACTGTAGTCTCCAGTCTCAGCTGCTCCAGTAGGACAGGGCTGGTGAACCATGCTGTACTGCTGCATTTTAAATTTGAGGAGAAATGTGACTCAGCATCTGCCTGTTTAACACAAGACACAGGGAGAAGAGCACGGGGCTGATTTTGGAGCCTGGTTAAGTATCTCCAGTTAAACTTGAGGAAGGTAGGTCCTCCAGGTGCACATGCCAGACATAAAGCTGGCATCCTATGAGCTGACAAAGTGGCACCCAACCTTCAGCAAGCCTGTGCTGTCCATCAAAAAGCAAGTTTACTTGGTTCATGGATTACTGTGCAGGGTGGTTATTTGTTGACTTCAAGCAGTTGTTTGTATTGGGAATGGAAAATGAAAGTTAGAGACCTTACATGTTGGATAGGTCAGATGGTGAAAGCTAAAAGCAACAGAAGTTCCTTACAGAAAAAACCCCAACCTTAATAAGCTACTACTGTAAACAGGCTTTGTGGTTTTAAATATTCTAATTTATCATGTTCCTATTGGAACACACAAACTAACAAGATTTATTCACTTTGATAACATGCAGTGGTTTAACTGAGCATCACTTCCAAATTCTGAGGAATGACCTCTGCAGAGGAGAAATAATGACCTAGTGTTCTTCCCATGTTTCTCCATTTATAGCGTAAAACATAAGATAGGAATTGATTTCAAAGGGCATTGTGTTTTCCTGGGGTATTTGGAACATCCTTGATTTTGGCTACCATGTTCCTATACTTTGGGAAGTTGGAATGTGCTCAAAACTCAACATTTACAAGCAGCAAGCCTAATTATTAATATTACTGACTTGGAGAAAGAAGTCTTTAATCAAGACAGCTTTTCAGATGTCCTAGTTGCTTGAAGGTGAAGTGGATAATTTTTTTATGGCTAATATCTTGCTTTGGGAGATGAGCTGTCTGGAGCAAGGGTTTTGTGAGGAGGTATCTGCCTGAACCTTCCCAGGCTGTTCACAGGGGGAATTCTGCAGGCAGCGTGTTCTGCTGTTAACCATGACCAAGGGGAGTCAGAGTCAAGGGTGCGGGTCTCAGAAGCCAGCTGATCTTAGGCTTTTCATAGGAATGGTGATGTCTGATGGCTTGTTTATATAAATATAATATAAAAATATATGGGTATTTTATATATATACACTTTACATGTATTTGTAGATCTTTAAAAAAAGAGAAGGGAGAGGGTAAACTCCAGGAAGAAAGAAAAGCTATTTTATCTGAAGAGGAAAATGAAGAAGAAATTGCAGTTATTAGATTAAAAGATTTAAAGCTGCAGGTTAGAATTCTATCTCCTACCATCCACAGAGCACAGGTGTCATACTAGGACAATGACAGACAAAATTTCCCACCTAAATGAGATTATCATGTGGATTTATGGGTGAGGTATATGTCAGGATCTGTAATACAGAGGTCTGTTTTTAAAATTTATCTTCTTGTCCATTTTCTTCTTAACTGCAATATCTGTAATTTAATTTGACCCCGTGTTCTGTAGACAGAGTAAGTAAAACTAGTCTCCGTTCTTAATAGTGTTTTTTCTTTACTCCTGTAGAGTTTTTTGCTCCATAAGGAGCTACTGAGACTATAGGAGGGTTGGTAAAACCTTGGTTTGCATTTGTTTGATAATCATCAACTTTCCTGTGCATGTGTGCAAGTTCATGCTTAGGAAGGTGGATTTTTGGGAATTTTTTACCAGAATGTTCCCTGTGGGGTAATGCCAGCAAGGTTTTTAATTGGAACCCTGGATTTGAGGATCCCTCTGCTGCACCTGCTACTCTCTGCAGTGATTTTAATAACCTCTCCTGAAGGGCAAGCTCCTTGTTTTGCACTCCTCCCATTCATTTGAAAGGCAAGGTTGCTTTCCCAGGGTGCTTGCCAGAGGTCTGGTGAGTAATGGATTTTTGCATCAGGGAAGTCCTTGTGTGGCACTTTCCTGGTTGACCTCTAGCTCTGGGAGAGCGTGTTCCAGGAGCTTCACTGGATATGCCTGCAGCTCTAGAGGGGGCTCAGGTATGGGAGCAAAGACAAGGGCTTGGGGGACTGCATTTCCTTACTCTGGTTGAGTGTGAATTTTATTCCTCTCTAAAGTTAAATGGACTTAAATGCTCTGTCCCTGTTGGATGTTAAATGGGAAAAGGCAGTAGAATCAGGGATAAGAAAATACAACGTTTTAGGCACTGGAAAGTTTTGTAAGGCTTTAAAGACTTTTTTTTTTTAATGTATACCCACTGTATTTTGAGAAGGCAGATACACAGTGTATATATATAAACATCAAATAATTAGTGAGAAATGTGAACGGAAAAAGTCATCTGTATTTCAGCAGGGCTGAATCTGTGTCTCGTATTGAAAAACTTAACAGCATTGTTAGGTTAATATGTGGTGACTGTACCTGGTACTGCTTGGGGTTCTGATAGGAAACGGTTCAGATCTTTAGAGTTTGTTTCCCAACTGGTAGGGTGGCTTTAGCCAGCAAGAAAACAGGGATTTAGTCTAATGCCATAATCTGAGTATGCTTCTTTAATGGGCCCAAGGTCTTGTTTTTGGAGTTACCTTACTCTGTGGCAATATGAATTACACGAAAAAAATAGTGTGTATATTAACTGCATGCACTTTTTGTATGGTAGGTCTCGTTAATAAAGCCCAGGGAAGAGAACAATTAACTTTTTATTAATGCAGAGGGAAATGGGGGCTCGTGAGGATCCTGTCCTCAGTGGGAGCTGTGTGGCTGCTCTTAATTGAACTGAGAACTTAATTAAGACAGATTATATGGAAAGGACCAAGCCCTGATAAAATGGGAGAATCACTTTTGCCTGGTAGCCATCGTTTTTAAAAAGCAGGAATTCAGTCAGTGGAAAATAACCTTCGGAGTGTGACCAAGGTGCTGGGTGATGCGGAGCCAGCAGAAGTAGCTGGATGTGTGGAGTCAGGGAGGCTGACTCCATCCTCTGCCTCAGCCCTCGGCATTCACTGTGATGTTCTGTGTCCTTTGCTGCCCTGAGCAAATAAAATCTCCTATTTTTGGTTCTAGACTCACTTAAAAATTCATGGCAAGTAAATACAAGCAGCTTACTTTGCCTGAAGTGATAGTTTCTCTGGGTTTGCTGCGGAATGATGGGTTTTTATAACTTTTAGGTTATGTGATATGGTCCTGTTTGTTTTGTGATAGTGAAGGTTGTATAAGGGTACCTTTATGACCTTAGACCACGCGTTCTGATACGTTATGTTAGTAAAATCTGAAATAAAAATGTTTTAATGAGGAATTTAAGTATGTCATGTGAGAGAAGTACTATTTAGAGGACAGCAGAAGTGTTTGGACACTGATAATGGTCTCTATGCCTTTCTGTTTATCAGTGAGTATCTCCTTTCTAAAGATGGCTTAATGTGGCTTCTTATTTTAAAGTAGATCTGGTTTTGTTTGCTCTAAGCAGCATTTTGTAGGAGAAGTTGCAGAGGATGCCTGTGCTCTGCCTTGGGCAAAGGATGGTTTGCAACCATATTCAAAGAACAGGCATTGGTGCTATTGGGCATTTGAATCGAGCAGCTGAACAGGGAAAGCTTCGGATATTACACCCGGTTATGTTTGTATTTGTGCACTTTGTTTATCTGAAACAAAGCTCAGTATTAGGCACCACTGGTTACTGCCAGCTGGGCCCTCACTCCCTGCTCACAGCTGTGTGTTCAGCACCGGGGCCTGCAGAGAATGGCTAATTAGAAAACCAGGCAGAACAAAGCCCACACAGTGGGGCTGGCACAATAGCATTCCTGTCTCACATTGGTCAAAAGATGGATTTTATTTCTTTTTTCCTCCCCCCTCGCTCCTATAGTACAGCACAGATCAATAAGTGCTTCTTCTCCCTATGCAAGCACAGAGTCCTGTACTATTTCTCCCAAAGGACATGAATTTGCACGGAACTTACATGGAAACAAGCGGAGACCTGACAGGGTTGGGCGCCGTGTTCTAATTAGAGGTCCTTTAAGTTTTTCATACATTAGAATGCATTGTTTATTATTTTTTAAAATAACTTCGGTGAAAATGATAGATAATATAGGCATTAGGTGATACTTGCATTATTTATTATTTTTTTAAACCATTTAAGTGACAATTTGAGTTAGTTATAATATATGTATTAGGTGATACTTTATTATGAATGTATGTAAAGCTGTAACTGGAGGAAACACAAAATTGATCTAGAAAATGTCGTTCACAATTCAGTTCAGAATGTGAATGTGCTGTCTTAGCTTTGCCAGGCCCACACTACTTTTAGTGCATGTGATGTACATGAGCTCTGTGAGCGTCTGATCTAATTCTTTATTAGAATTCCTGCTGGAAGTTTTGCTGTGAAGTTCATCGAGGTTTGGGGATTACATTTCCTTAAGGTTTGATTGCTGGTTTGGAAGGGAAAAGCCAGATCTCTGTTTCTAAGTCACTGCTAGGTTTGTCAAGTAGGCAGTGCAGCCTCAACGAGGCAATGTTGTCCCTTGGCTGTGCTAGGATTTAGAAAGAAAAGCCCTTGCCTCTGTTTAAAGAAAAACTGAAAATTACTTACATTTAGGGGTGATGGAAAGGATTAGGTGCTTTCTTCTAGCCACTGAAAGAGAGAACCATTTGAACAAGTGTGTCTTAATGATGTGTATGTTAAGCTTGAATTAACTTCTCAGTTCTGTGCTTGGTTCAAGTTCGAACCAGAATTTGAGGAAGGCTCAAAGCAGCTCATCATGTAACAAACTCCCTCCCCCGATTTTTTTAGACTTCCAAAATTCCAAAAAGGTAATTTCCTTTCCTTGTGTTATAAGAAAATCATCCTGAGTTGACAGGAAACCTGAAAATTCTTTGAAGTGGGCAAAAGGAGGTCGCTGTGCTGCAAGCGAGGAGCTGCGAAGTGGTGCCCGATCAGGGAATGTTGATTTTAATGAGGGCAGCTCTAATGACTCATCCTGACTCAGTGCCTTTTCATACAGAGCGTAATTAGATCGCCAGGGCAGAATGTGCTGGAGGTCAAAAGTGTAAGTGGATTTAAGGGGAAGCAAGGGGTGAGTTCATGGGGGATGAGCTTGGGTGTCTGTGAGGGTTTTTAGTGGGTGGCCGTTCACTGAGGCTGCTGTGGGGGCTGTTTGGGCTACTACGGCCCTAGAGAGTGGAAAGGTGGCAAAGTGGCTGAAGGCTGCTGAAACGGTAGGCAAACGAAATTGTCCTGTGGCATCAGTGTGTGTTTTCTAATGTTCAGGTTCTGTGAGCATTGCTCCAAGCCTCTCTTTTGTGAGCATTAGGACTGTCCATGTAAGAATTAAAGGACGTACATAGACGTAGTCATGGCGCTGTTGAAGTGTTCAGTCCCTTTCAGGGATGTGCCAAGAGCACAGCCTGCTCTTTATCTGCTGTGGGTATCACGACTATACCTTGTATACTACACAAAGAACAGGCAAAGTACAAGAAAATATTGAGGCGTCGTGCCATGGCCTGGCTAATTGTACCAGGTCATTCAGATTGGTCTTAAAATCCAAGGCCTGGGAATGCCACTCTCTTGGATTCAGTTTCACTTGATGTTCTGTTTAGAAATTCTGTGCTAAAAAGCTGTCACAGAAATAATTATAATTAAGTTTAAGGAACCTGAGAATAATGGACTCATCCAGATCACAAACTCCGGGAGCTCTACGAGGAGGCAGTGAAAGTTCCCTGTTTTCCGTTGCCTAATTTTTACCCAACTCCCTACATTTTTAGTGATCCCATTTAATCAAGGCTATGTTATGCCAGGAATGACACAGATGTTTGCAGGAAGAACCCTCGTTGTTACAAGTCTGTAGTTGATTTTCTGCAGCCCGTGCACTGTAGTGATGTCCAAGCACCCCACTGGGGGAGCAGATTGGAAAGGGGCTGCAGGTCAGAAGGCAGGTAAGTAATTCCTCTTGCTAACAGCACCATGTAAAGCATAAGTAAAATCTGGGGTAGGAAAGAACCTTTCAGTTGATGTGAAAATACAGCAAGGTGAGATCAGACTCTCTGCGTTTTCCTGAGGTTGGCACTGGGCAGTTTTAACCCTGTCTGAGGAATTAATTACAGTCTTTCTAATTTAGCGCTCTAAAAGAAACTCAAAAGACAAGATCAGCTTCCTCTGCTTCTGCTTTGGCCAGGTATCATTCAGCTCTGATCTGGATATTAAGGTTCTGTTGATACAAACTATCATGTTTTGTATTCCAGTTATTTTTAAAATACAATCCCGTTTAATATGACAAACAAATCCCATGTTTTGAGCCTGATGGCAGGATCTTGTCTTGCCTGTCAAGATTTTAAATTCGCCTTTGTCCATGTTATGTCCCACTGAAGCAGTGGGATTACCTTCAAAGGGAAGGATTAAAGAGGCTTGGCTATGAAACCACAATAATAACACAGGGCAGGTTGCTTTGCTGTTGCACAACAAAGCACAAAAGTCTGTAGGTGATATAGTGAAGTTCCTTTTTTTTTTTTTTTGTGTTCCTCTACATAAAATTCTACGTACTTAGCAGCTATATTTTATACATAAGGATTTTTGAATGCTGTTTTAGAAATTCCATTATAAGGAAATATTTATATCTCCTCCATGCTTACATAATGAAGTACAATTGTTACTGTGTGAATACATCAGGTCTGTGAAGTCTCACAGAATTTCTCATTAAGCACAGAGGAGCAGTGGGCCTTGGGAGCTGGCCTTGGGAGCCAGCTCTCAGCGAGAACAGACTCATCTCCAGTAGCAGAAACCATGTGTCTGGCCAAGGAGGAGTAGTCACAGGTAGGACCTTCTGATGCCAGGATGATCCAGGATTATTCTCCATCACTTTCCAGGGATCAAGTTGAGGCTGAATAGCCCATTCCGTGGATTCTCCTCTATAAAAACACAAGTGGCACTGGCTAGTCACCCCGTTTCCCCAACCACTCCACACCAGTTTCCAGACACCTGGCATTTCTGGGTGCATCCTGTCATATAAGTAGTCTATTTAGTCCAGTTTATTTAGTCTTTCCCTCTGGTCTGAGGGCCTGGGATTGCGAAAGGCCATACCAATCAAGTCTAAAATGAAGAAAGCAGGAAGCACCTTGAGCTTTTTGGCACCAGGTCCCTTGTCCTGTTGAGATTTGACTTTCCAAACCCCGTCCCTGCAAGCTCAGGCAATGTGTGGATAGTCTGCCTCTCCCTGTTTCTGACTCATATGTGCTTTTTCTTTTTAAATCTGAGTCTTACCCAGGAGTCTTTTTTTATCTTCCCTGCTACCTTTGCTAGCTTCCTGCTCATCAGCATGGACCATGCTTGAGCTTGGAGGAAGTGGTGCTGGAACATCAACCAGCTCTCCTGAGCCTGTCTTTCTAGATCTGTCCCCTGTGGTATTCTTCCAAGCAGGTCTCTGAAGAGGCTGGAATTGGCTCTCTTGAAGCCCAGGAGATGCTGCTGTTGTCTGCCATGTTGCCTCAGTATCCTGAACTCCATCTCGTGGTCACTGCAGGCAAGGCGGCCTGGACCTTTGCATCCCAGACAAGGTCTGCCACGTTTGTATATTTGAGAGCCAGCACAAATATCTTGTTTGTGGCTTCCTGAGCGCCTGTATCAGGGAGGTGTCATCAAGAAGGCACTCTGGAAACCTCCAGGAATCTGCCCCTCTGGCTGGGTGAGTGCCCTGTGAAGACCAGGGCCTGTGAATTTTGGGCTTTTCAGAATGGTTTGTCCTAGAGCCCACAAAAAGTTCTCTCTTTAGCTTTAAATAGCTTATGGGAAGTACTTCAAGATGTAACTAGTTGAAGCACTACAGTGACCATAATATAATGACATTTGCAGTATGCCTTAGGTCCTGAAGTAAGATTCAAGGATGAGCTTTAAATAAATCACAAAACCACTTGGAAACTTTTGTGTCAGAAGTTCAGCCCCTAATAAATGATTCAGCTTCGAGGCGGGTCACAGCTGCTTCCCCTCCTTTGCTTGCTCCCTCTCTCTTCACATGAATAAAAAAACGGAAAAGAGTGCACTGGAAAAGGACGAACTGTGGATTTTAAAGAAAATGGAAATCTTTTTTGCTTTATTCCAGAGGGCAGTGCACAACCCCCAGTGCCACGTGCTAGATTTTGTGCTCGGATACGATAGCGCGGCATTACTCCATTACTGTCTGCCCTCCTATTTATTACCAGGACAAGAGGCGCATTGTGAGCACGGCTCTTCATTTTCTCTTTGCTCATTTCCTATTGCTTTACGGGTGTTGAGCAGGCTTGTGCTTAAATATGACAAGACCAGAATTAAACCGTATCCCGAGAAACAGAAGATACTCTTCATCTGACTGGTATGCCAGCGGTAGGATTTTTTTGTTTTTGTTTCCATTGCCAGCAGTTGTGTTAGGAAAAACCCAGAATTTAAATCTATGCTTTAAAAAGTAAAGGGTACATTTTCTTTACTCCTTGAGCAGTAGAAACTGACAGTGTTTATGGAAGCCCTGGCTTCTTTCAAGTTGTTTATTCTTTTTATATAAATGAAAACAAAGCAAGGCTTTTGAAGCTTTCCTAAAGGTTGGCAATGATGCAGCTGAGTCCCAGGCTTTGTTCATGCTTCTCCTGTGCAGGGCTTCCAAGCTGATACTCTGAGATGGATCTATTTATGCTGTGCTGGGTTAAAATGCAGCCTGTTAAGTTGTGAATGGATGTCAACTGATCAATTAAGGAGGGACAAGTTGTCTTAAGCCACTGGCAGTTAATACTGAAGCTAAACCAACACGGAAGGGTTTTGCTGTTCGTGGCCTGTGCCCTGGATTCTGAATCATCAGCCATTGTTCTTGGTGTGTTCATTGTTCTAGAATGTTTGGGATTTGTGAAACTTGGCTTCTGAAGCAACAAAGTTACCGACAACTGCCCTTTCGAAGCAGTCTTTCCTTATTGTTCCTGTGCTTGACCTCTGCAGTGCTCAATGTCAACTTTGCTTCCCACAGGATCTCCAGGCGTGGGTGAACGGTGCTCACGAGAACGGTTTTGTCCTCGTCTCCTTCGGCGCTGGAGTGAAATACCTGTCGGAAGACATCGCCAATAAGTTGGCACATGCCCTGGCCAGGCTGCCCCAGAGGGTTATCTGGAGGTAAGGGCAGTTTTGGAGGAACTTGGCATGGGTTGGTGCATGCTTGTTTCCTGCTGGAGTTGCAGAAGCTGGAATTGAGATTACCTAGGTGGCACAGATGATATGACACTCCTGAAAAACTCTCGGCATGAAAATATTGCAATATTCTGGTAACAAGGAGAAGCAGTTATTGTTGTGGCAGAATAAGGCACGGGTTACACTCCTAGGCTGAGTTTATATCCTTGGAAGGATTGGGGACAGTGAAAACAGGCTAAGATTATAACATTTAGGACATACTGTCCCTATTTTGGATGAAGAAACTACCCCAGGGCTCAAGAATGAATCCTGATGATGAAAATCTTCCATTTTCTGTCGTCTTCCCCCTTTTTCTCTTTTTTAGGCCCCTTTTCTTCTTTTATGTGTAAGCACAGGCTTTCATTACTGATTTTCCCATTTGCTTGTCCTTCTGTGAGAAACTGAAGGAAGAGAAATTTTCAGGATTCAGAATCAGTAAAAAGCATTCTCAGTTCTAAAAATGTCTTGAGTGGTGCTCTCAACTCCCTGTAAAAATCCAAAAACTGTTTAGTCAGCTCTGCTTCACGTTAAGTATTGCTGATATAATTTGCTGGAGTCCATGTGAACCACTTTTTTCCAGATAATCAGTGTCTTATATTTCATGTGGGTGTCTCAAAACCCTGCCACGCTCTTGGAGTTGTATTAACAGTCTTGGTGGCCTGTTCCCCACCATGTCCTCCCTGCTGTGTGTAGTTCAAAGAGCAAACCCCACTAATGAACAGGAAAATGGGATTTTTCCAGGCTTTGGCACTGAAGCTGTTCTGAAGGTTGCATCAGTTTTTGTTTGGGATAGGTACTGTTTTCTTATGAGCCCCACAACAGTGCTTGGCTTCTAATTAGTAATCCCAATTTATCTTACTGCTTTTCTTCTCTCCTTTTGTTGTTTTCCCTGGAATATTTATCTTTAGGAAGCATCCCCTTTTTGTAGTAAATAAATGGAGAGGATTTTTCTTGAGGATAGTTTTTTTTTTTTTTTAATGCCAACCCAACAATTTCATTTGAAGCCTTCTGTTAAAATTTAGGTATTTGTTCATCAGTCAGATGTAACTTGGAGTTTTTTGGGGATGTGGGGTTTGATTTTGTTCCTCAGATCAAGGACCTGTGTGTTGGACAGAAATGTGGTGAGTACTGCTTGGCGGTCTTATGTCACAATGCTAAATCCAGGGATTATTGTAGCTCTTTGTGCCCATCTGGTTAGGGAGGACAAACCAGTAACACAGTTATCTGCTTTTATGTAACTTAGCATGAGTATCTTAGTCTTTTTTCAACATACAGAGAAGTATAAGCCAGTTGTAACGATGTATGTCTTGCTTAATTGGAAATGTGTAGGTGATTCTTTCTGAAGATAGAGTTTCAATGCTCTCTAATGAACCAAACAGTACTGCCCTTTAGTAGTCATTTTGGAGGGTTTGGTAACTGTTTCCATTTGATGTTACTGGTTTAGGTTTTCAGGAAACAAACCCAGGAATTTAGGCAACAATACCAAGCTGATCGAATGGTTACCACAAAATGACCTCCTTGGTGAGTATGTGTTTCCATTCTTTAGTGCTTATTCTCACTTGAGTTCAGTTTGTTCTTTCAAAAGTATTCTACTGAATTAGCAGTTATTATAAAGCTAGGATAACTTCTGTCATGGAAGTCACGGGGCAAGAATATTAAATTAGGATCTGAAGACAGAATTGAACACCTCTCTGTTAATTGTCTTTCTCTGATAAGAATGTCATGTTTTCCTCAAGTTCAAACACTGTTCAAGGAGGAGTCATGAAACTGAGCTATGTTCACATAGCATCAGAATAAGCTTTAGGAGTCTGTAAATACTGTTTTATACAGCTACTTTTGTCCAAGAAAGCTCTACCAGAACTTGGGCGCGTGTTGCAAGCTGATAATCTTTCTGTTGAACTGAGGTGCTCCAGGTTCTCAGGGGGGGATGAAACCTGATATTTTATTTTTCTTCTCCTTCCCTGTCAAAGGGTACCTGAGCCCCTTGCAGATCTGAGAGGCCACAGAATGTTTGACTGTTTCTGGGAGACCTGGATGATAATGTGTTCCCAAAACAGCTCTGATGGGAGCTGATGAGTGCATTAAGCATCTGTGTGTGTGCGCGGGTGAGCTGGAGAATTTCCCATAACATAGTGGTTAGGCAGACGACTCCTAAAGCAGGTAGATTTGTTTTGGTTACAGGATTGCTCTGAGGCAGGCTGCTTTTTCCATTACATGAGGCTGTTGCTCTGATTGTCATGTCTTACTAACCTCAAGTAAGGCATGTGAAGCTTTAGGGGAGGGTGTGACATCAGTTGTCCTGCCATTTAAAAAGTTGTATTTCGTACAAAACCATGCTCCCCCTCACTCACGTGTACTGCTAAACCTGCTGGAGTCACCACCTGCAGCTACTCGGGAGTAGGCAATGCATATTAATCACTCCATTAATCATTTTACACGACTCATACACAGGAGAATTTTCTTTGCTTTGGCTGCTCCCTCTCAGTGTATATAAGGAAATGATTTAATGCATGAGGAATTTCAGCAGAGTGGGTTTAGGGAGAGCTTCAGAACAAGCTGCAGTCACTTTTACCTGCCCGAGTTGCAGCCATAGAAACATAGTGATAAAGTTGTACCTGGGTGCTTCAGTAACTTAATATAGAGGAGATAGAAGTGCATTTTGTAACCTTCATGCCTCTTGTGGTTCCAGGTCACTCTAACATTAAAGCATTCCTCAGTCACGGAGGCTTGAACAGCATTTTTGAAACCATGTACCATGGGGTCCCGGTGGTGGGCATTCCCCTCTTTGGAGACCACTACGATACCATGACCCGTGTGCAGGCCAAAGGCATGGGAATACTGCTGAACTGGAAGACCATGACTGAGAGCGAACTGTATGAAGCCCTAGTAAAAGTTATTAATGATCCCAGGTATGGAATGCGCGATTGTTTGTGCATTAAATGTGGGTACGAAACCTTTGTGCGGTGGAAACGACCTGCGTTTCGTTATTTGTGTCTACAGCTGAGGCAAGTCTGGATGTTTGTCCCATTTCCCAAGATTACCCAATGGCTGAAGTTTCTGTATGGGTGCTGGGCTCATTGCTCAGCACCAGAACTGAGTTGTCTCACTTGCTCTTTATAGTATTTGCCGTATGGAGGGCACAGAGGTTATGGAGACAAACCTGTCCTGACTTACTCCATGTTGCAGACCTTTGTGTCTGTCTTGATTACTCCACATGAGCAGTCTGGCTGTTGTGCTACCTGCAGGGCCTGGAGCAAGATACATGTACTTAGTTTGGGTTGTAGCTAAAATGGGGAGGTAT